>NC_082657.1:22780744-22915456 GCF_028023285.1 Balaenoptera ricei | reverse complement strand
GTCATGTTCCCAGGCCAATGCTTTCCAGAATCAAATCTCAGTCATATTCCCAGGCCACATGGTTCCAGAATCAAACCTCAGTCGTGTTCCCAGGACACAGGGTTCCACAATCAAACCTCAGTCATGTTCCCTGGACACAGGTTTCAAAAATAAAATCCCAGTCATGTTTCCAGGCCACAGGATTCCACAATTAAACCTCAGGCATATTCCCAGGCCAGAGGGTTCCACAATCAAACCTCAGTCATGTTGCCAGGCCACAGGGTTCCACCATCAAACCTCAGTCATGTTGCCAGGCCACAGGGTTCCACCATCAAACCTCAGTCATGTTGCCAGGCCACAGGGTTCCTCCATCAAACCTCAATCATGTTCCCAGGACACAGGGTTCCAGAATCAAACCAATGTCAAGTTCCCAGGCCATGGGTTTCCAGTACCAGGCCACAGTCATGTTTCCAGGGCAGAGGTTGCCACAATCAACCCTCAGTCATGTTGCCGGTCCACAGGTTTCTGCCATCAAACCTCAGTCAATTTCCCAGGCCACAGGGTTCCAGAATCAAGCCTCAGTCATTTTGCCAGGCCAGAGTGTTCCACCATCAAACCTCAGTCATGATCCCAGGACACATGTCTCCACAATGAAACCTCAGTCATTTTCCCAGGCCACAGGTTTCCAGAATGAAACCTCAGTCATATTCCCAGTACACATGTTTCCAGAATCAAACCTCAGTCACGTTCCCAGGGAACAGGCTTACAGAAACAAACCTCAGTCATGTTCCCAGGCTACAGGGCTTCAGAATGAAACCACAGTCATGCTCCCAGGCCAGAGGGTTCCACAATCAAACCTCAGCCATGTTCCCAGGCCACAGGGTTCCAGAATCCAACCGATGTCATGTTCCCAGGCCACAGGGTTCCAGAAGCAAACCTCATTCTTGTTCCCTGGACACAGGTTTCCAGAATCAACCCGATATCATGTTCCCTGGCCACAGTCTTCCAGAATCAAACCTCAGTCATGTTGCCAGGCCACAGGTTTCCATCATGAAACCTCAGAAATGTTCCCAGGCCACAGGGTTCCAGAGTCAAACCGTTCTCATGTTCCCAGGCCACAGGGTTCCAGAATCCACCGATGTCATGTTCCCAGGCCACAGGGTTCCAGAATCAATCCTCAGTTATGTTCCCAGGCTACAGGGTTCCAGAATAAAACCTCAGTCAGGTTCCCAGTCCACAGGGTTCCAGAACCAAGGCTCAGTCAGGTTCCCAGGGCACAGTACTCCACAATCTAAACAGATGTCATGTTCCCAGGCCACAGGATTCCAGAATCACGCCTCAGTCATATTCCCAGGCCACAGGGATCCAGAATCAAACCTCATTCATGTTGCCAGGCCATAGGGTACCACCATCAAACCTCAGTCATATTCCCAGGCCACAAGTTTCCAAAATCAAACCGATTTCATGTTCCCAGGCAACAGGGTACCAGAATCCACACCGATGTCATATTCCCAGGCCACAGGATGCCACAATCTAACATCAGTCATGTTCCCAGGCCAATGCTTTCCACAATCAAACCTCAGTCATATTCCCAGGCCACATGGTTCCAGAATCAAACCTCGGTCGTGTTCCCAGGACACAGGGTTCCAGAATCAAACCTCAGTCATATTCCCAGGCCAGAGGGTTCCACAATCAAACCTCAGTCATGTTGCCTGGCCACAGTCTTCCAGAATCAAACCTCAGTCATGTTGCCAGGCCACAGGGTTCCACCATCAAACCTCAGTCATGTTCCCAGGACACAGGGTTCCACCAACAAACCTCAGTCATGTTCCCAGGCCACAGGGTTCCTCCATCAAACCTCAATCATGTTCCGAGGACACAAGGTTCCAGAATCAAACCAATGTCAAGTTCCCAGGCCATGGGTTTCAAGTACCAGGCCACAGTTATGTTTCCAGGGCACAGGGTGCCACAATCAACCCTCAGTCATGTTGCCCGTCCACTGGTTTCTGCCATCAAACCTCAGTTAAGTTCCCAGGCCACAGGGTTCCAGAATCAAGCCTCAGTCATTTTGCCAGGCCAGAGTGTTCCACCATCAAACCTCAGTCATGATCCCAGTCCACATGTTTCCACAATGAAACCTCAGTCATTTTCCCAGGCCACAGGTTTCCAGAATCAAACCTCTGTCATATCCCAAGACACATGGTTCCAGAATCAAACCTAAGTCATGTTCGCAGGCCACAGGTTTCAACAATCAAACCTCAGTCATGTTCCCAGGACAGAGGTGTCCAGAATCAAACCTCAGTCATGTTCCCAGGGAACAGGCTTCCAGAAACAAACCTCAGTCATGTTCCCAGGCCACAGGGCTTCAGAATCAAACCACAGTTATGTTCCCAGGCCAGAGGGTTCCACAATCAAACCTCACTCATATTCCCAGGCCAAAGGGTTCCAGAATCCAACCGATGTCATGTTCCCTGGCCACAGTCTTCCAGAATCAAACCTCAGTCATGTTGCCAGGTCACAGGTTTCCACCATCAAACCTCAGACAAGTTTCCAGCTCACAGGGTTCCAGAGTCAAACCGTTCTCATGTTCCCAGGCCACAGGGTTCCACAATCCACCAATGTCATGTTCCCAGGCCACAGGGTTCCAAAATCAATCCTCAGCTATGTTCCAGGCTACAGGGTTCCAGAATAAAACCTCAGTCAGGTTCCCAGTCCACAGGGTTCCAGAACCAAGGCTCAGTTAGGTTCCCAGGGCACAGTATTCCACAATCTAAACAGATGTCATGTTCCCAGGTCACAGGTTTCCAGAATCACACCTCAGTCATGTTCCCAGGCCACAGGGATCCAGAATCAAACCTCATTCATGTTGCCAGGCCATAGGGAACAACCATCAAACCTCAGTCATATTCCCAGGCCACAAGTTTCCAGAATCAAACCGATTTCATGTTCCCAGGTAACAGGGTACCAGAATCCAAACCGATGTCATATTCCCAGGCCACAGGAAGCCACAATCTAACATCAGTCATGTTCCCAGGCCAATGCTTTCCAGAATCAAATCTCAGTCATATTCCCAGGCCACATGGTTCCAGAATCAAACCTCAGTCGTGTTCCCAGGACACAGGGTTCCAGAATCAAACCTCAGTCATGTTCCCTGGACACAGGTTTCAAAAATAAAATCCCAGTCATGTTTCCAGGCCACAGGATTCCACAATTAAACCTCAGGCATATTCCCAGGCCAGAGGGTTCCACAATCAAACCTCAGTCATGTTGCCAGGCCACAGGGTTCCACCATCAAACCTCAGTCATGTTGCCAGGCCACAGGGTTCCACCATCAAACCTCAGTCATGTTCCCAGGCCACAGGGTTCCTCCATCAAACCTCAATCATGTTCCCAGGACACAGGGTTCCAGAATCAAACCAATGTCAAGTTCCCAGGCCATGGGTTTCCAGTACCAGGCCACAGTCATGTTTCCAGGGCAGAGGTTGCCACAATCAACCCTCAGTCATGTTGCCGGTCCACAGGTTTCTGCCATCAAACCTCAGTCAATTTCCCAGGCCACAGGGTTCCAGAATCAAGCCTCAGTCATTTTGCCAGGCCAGAGTGTTCCACCATCAAACCTCAGTCATGATCCCAGGACACATGTCTCCACAATGAAACCTCAGTCATTTTCCCAGGCCACAGGTTTCCAGAATCAAACCTCAGTCATATTCCCAGTACACATGTTTCCAGAATCAAACCTCAGTCACGTTCCCAGGGAACAGGCTTACAGAAACAAACCTCAGTCATGTTCCCAGGCTACAGGGCTTCAGAATGAAACCACAATCATGCTCCCAGGCCAGAGGGTTCCACAATCAAACCTCAGCCATGTTCCCAGGCCACAGGGTTCCAGAATCCACCGATGTCATGTTCCCAGGCCACAGGGTTCCAGAATCAATCCTCAGTTATGTTCCCAGGCTACAGGGTTCCAGAATCAAGCCTCAGTCATTTTGCCAGGCCAGAGTGTTCCACCATCAAACCTCAGTCATGATCCCAGTCCACATGTTTCCACAATGAAACCTCAGTCATTTTCCCAGGCCACAGGTTTCCAGAATCAAACCTCTGTCATATCCCAAGACACATGGTTCCAGAATCAAACCTAAGTCATGTTCGCAGGCCACAGGTTTCAACAATCAAACCTCAGTCATGTTCCCAGGACAGAGGTGTCCAGAATCAAACCTCAGTCATGTTCCCAGGGAACAGGCTTCCAGAAACAAACCTCAGTCATGTTCCCAGGCCACAGGGCTTCAGAATCAAACCACAGTTATGTTCCCAGGCCAGAGGGTTCCACAATCAAACCTCACTCATATTCCCAGGCCAAAGGGTTCCAGAATCCAACCGATGTCATGTTCCCTGGCCACAGTCTTCCAGAATCAAACCTCAGTCATGTTGCCAGGTCACAGGTTTCCACCATCAAACCTCAGACAAGTTTCCAGCTCACAGGGTTCCAGAGTCAAACCGTTCTCATGTTCCCAGGCCACAGGGTTCCACAATCCACCAATGTCATGTTCCCAGGCCACAGGGTTCCAAAATCAATCCTCAGCTATGTTCCAGGCTACAGGGTTCCAGAATAAAACCTCAGTCAGGTTCCCAGTCCACAGGGTTCCAGAACCAAGGCTCAGTTAGGTTCCCAGGGCACAGTATTCCACAATCTAAACAGATGTCATGTTCCCAGGTCACAGGTTTCCAGAATCACACCTCAGTCATGTTCCCAGGCCACAGGGATCCAGAATCAAACCTCATTCATGTTGCCAGGCCATAGGGAACAACCATCAAACCTCAGTCATATTCCCAGGCCACAAGTTTCCAGAATCAAACCGATTTCATGTTCCCAGGTAACAGGGTACCAGAATCCAAACCGATGTCATATTCCCAGGCCACAGGAAGCCACAATCTAACATCAGTCATGTTCCCAGGCCAATGCTTTCCAGAATCAAATCTCAGTCATATTCCCAGGCCACATGGTTCCAGAATCAAACCTCAGTCGTGTTCCCAGGACACAGGGTTCCAGAATCAAACCTCAGTCATGTTCCCTGGACACAGGTTTCAAAAATAAAATCCCAGTCATGTTTCCAGGCCACAGGATTCCACAATTAAACCTCAGGCATATTCCCAGGCCAGAGGGTTCCACCATCAAACCTCAGTCATGTTGCCAGGCCACAGGGTTCCACCATCAAACCTCAGTCATGTTCCCAGGACACAGGGTTCCACCAACAAACCTCAGTCATGTTCCCAGGCCACAGGGTTCCTCCATCAAACCTCAATCATGTTCCGAGGACACAAGGTTCCAGAATCAAACCAATGTCAAGTTCCCAGGCCATGGGTTTCAAGTACCAGGCCACAGTTATGTTTCCAGGGCACAGGGTGCCACAATCAACCCTCAGTCATGTTGCCCGTCCACTGGTTTCTGCCATCAAACCTCAGTTAAGTTCCCAGGCCACAGGGTTCCAGAATCAAGCCTCAGTCATTTTGCCAGGCCAGAGTGTTCCACTATCAAACCTCAGTCATGATCCCAGTTCACATGTTTCCACAATGAAACCTCAGTCATTTTCCCAGGCCACAGGTTTCCAGAATCAAACCTCTGTCATATCCCAAGACACATGGTTCCAGAATCAAACCTAAGTCATGTTCGCAGGCCACAGGTTTCAACAATCAAACCTCAGTCATGTTCCCAGGACAGAGGTGTCCAGAATCAAACCTCAGTCATGTTCCCAGGGAACAGGCTTCCAGAAACAAACCTCAGTCATGTTCCCAGGCCACAGGGCTTCAGAATCAAACCACAGTTATGTTCCCAGGCCAGAGGGTTCCACAATCAAACCTCACTCATATTCCCAGGCCAAAGGGTTCCAGAATCCAACCGATGTCATGTTCCCTGGCCACAGTCTTCCAGAATCAAACCTCAGTCATGTTGCCAGGTCACAGGTTTCCACCATCAAACCTCAGACAAGTTTCCAGCTCACAGGGTTCCAGAGTCAAACCGTTCTCATGTTCCCAGGCCACAGGGTTCCACAATCCACCAATGTCATGTTCCCAGGCCACAGGGTTCCAAAATCAATCCTCAGCTATGTTCCAGGCTACAGGGTTCCAGAATAAAACCTCAGTCAGGTTCCCAGTCCACAGGGTTCCAGAACCAAGGCTCAGTTAGGTTCCCAGGGCACAGTATTCCACAATCTAAACAGATGTCATGTTCCCAGGTCACAGGTTTCCAGAATCACACCTCAGTCATATTCCCAGGCCACATGGTTCCAGAATCAAACCTCAGTCGTGTTCCCAGGACACAGGGTTCCAGAATCAAACCTCAGTCATGTTCCCTGGACACAGGTTTCAAAAATAAAATCCCAGTCATGTTTCCAGGCCACAGGATTCCACAATTAAACCTCAGGCATATTCCCAGGCCAGAGGGTTCCACAATCAAACCTCAGTCATGTTGCCAGGCCACAGGGTTCCACCATCAAACCTCAGTCATGTTGCCAGGCCACAGGGTTCCACCATCAAACCTCAGTCATGTTCCCAGGCCACAGGGTTCCTCCATCAAACCTCAATCATGTTCCCAGGACACAGGGTTCCAGAATCAAACCAATGTCAAGTTCCCAGGCCATGGGTTTCCAGTACCAGGCCACAGTCATGTTTCCAGGGCAGAGGTTGCCACAATCAACCCTCAGTCATGTTGCCGGTCCACAGGTTTCTGCCATCAAACCTCAGTCAATTTCCCAGGCCACAGGGTTCCAGAATCAAGCCTCAGTCATTTTGCCAGGCCAGAGTGTTCCACCATCAAACCTCAGTCATGATCCCAGGACACATGTCTCCACAATGAAACCTCAGTCATTTTCCCAGGCCACAGGTTTCCAGAATCAAACCTCAGTCATATTCCCAGTACACATGTTTCCAGAATCAAACCTCAGTCACGTTCCCAGGGAACAGGCTTACAGAAACAAACCTCAGTCATGTTCCCAGGCTACAGGGCTTCAGAATGAAACCACAATCATGCTCCCAGGCCAGAGGGTTCCACAATCAAACCTCAGCCATGTTCCCAGGCCACAGGGTTCCAGAATCCACCGATGTCATGTTCCCAGGCCACAGGGTTCCAGAATCAATCCTCAGTTATGTTCCCAGGCTACAGGGTTCCAGAATCAAGCCTCAGTCATTTTGCCAGGCCAGAGTGTTCCACCATCAAACCTCAGTCATGATCCCAGTCCACATGTTTCCACAATGAAACCTCAGTCATTTTCCCAGGCCACAGGTTTCCAGAATCAAACCTCTGTCATATCCCAAGACACATGGTTCCAGAATCAAACCTAAGTCATGTTCGCAGGCCACAGGTTTCAACAATCAAACCTCAGTCATGTTCCCAGGACAGAGGTGTCCAGAATCAAACCTCAGTCATGTTCCCAGGGAACAGGCTTCCAGAAACAAACCTCAGTCATGTTCCCAGGCCACAGGGCTTCAGAATCAAACCACAGTTATGTTCCCAGGCCAGAGGGTTCCACAATCAAACCTCACTCATATTCCCAGGCCAAAGGGTTCCAGAATCCAACCGATGTCATGTTCCCTGGCCACAGTCTTCCAGAATCAAACCTCAGTCATGTTGCCAGGTCACAGGTTTCCACCATCAAACCTCAGACAAGTTTCCAGCTCACAGGGTTCCAGAGTCAAACCGTTCTCATGTTCCCAGGCCACAGGGTTCCACAATCCACCAATGTCATGTTCCCAGGCCACAGGGTTCCAAAATCAATCCTCAGCTATGTTCCAGGCTACAGGGTTCCAGAATAAAACCTCAGTCAGGTTCCCAGTCCACAGGGTTCCAGAACCAAGGCTCAGTTAGGTTCCCAGGGCACAGTATTCCACAATCTAAACAGATGTCATGTTCCCAGGTCACAGGTTTCCAGAATCACACCTCAGTCATGTTCCCAGGCCACAGGGATCCAGAATCAAACCTCATTCATGTTGCCAGGCCATAGGGAACAACCATCAAACCTCAGTCATATTCCCAGGCCACAAGTTTCCAGAATCAAACCGATTTCATGTTCCCAGGTAACAGGGTACCAGAATCCAAACCGATGTCATATTCCCAGGCCACAGGAAGCCACAATCTAACATCAGTCATGTTCCCAGGCCAATGCTTTCCAGAATCAAATCTCAGTCATATTCCCAGGCCACATGGTTCCAGAATCAAACCTCAGTCGTGTTCCCAGGACACAGGGTTCCACAATCAAACCTCAGTCATGTTCCCTGGACACAGGTTTCAAAAATAAAATCCCAGTCATGTTTCCAGGCCACAGGATTCCACAATTAAACCTCAGGCATATTCCCAGGCCAGAGGGTTCCACAATCAAACCTCAGTCATGTTGCCAGGCCACAGGGTTCCACCATCAAACCTCAGTCATGTTGCCAGGCCACAGGGTTCCACCATCAAACCTCAGTCATGTTCCCAGGCCACAGGGTTCCTCCATCAAACCTCAATCATGTTCCCAGGACACAGGGTTCCAGAATCAAACCAATGTCAAGTTCCCAGGCCATGGGTTTCCAGTACCAGGCCACAGTCATGTTTCCAGGGCAGAGGTTGCCACAATCAACCCTCAGTCATGTTGCCGGTCCACAGGTTTCTGCCATCAAACCTCAGTCAATTTCCCAGGCCACAGGGTTCCAGAATCAAGCCTCAGTCATTTTGCCAGGCCAGAGTGTTCCACCATCAAACCTCAGTCATGATCCCAGGACACATGTCTCCACAATGAAACCTCAGTCATTTTCCCAGGCCACAGGTTTCCAGAATCAAACCTCAGTCATATTCCCAGTACACATGTTTCCAGAATCAAACCTCAGTCACGTTCCCAGGGAACAGGCTTACAGAAACAAACCTCAGTCATGTTCCCAGGCTACAGGGCTTCAGAATGAAACCACAGTCATGCTCCCAGGCCAGAGGGTTCCACAATCAAACCTCAGCCATGTTCCCAGGCCACAGGGTTCCAGAATCCAACCGATGTCATGTTCCCAGGCCACAGGGTTCCAGAAGCAAACCTCATTCTTGTTCCCTGGACACAGGTTTCCAGAATCAACCCGATATCATGTTCCCTGGCCACAGTCTTCCAGAATCAAACCTCAGTCATGTTGCCAGGCCACAGGTTTCCATCATGAAACCTCAGAAATGTTCCCAGGCCACAGGGTTCCAGAGTCAAACCGTTCTCATGTTCCCAGGCCACAGGGTTCCAGAATCCACCGATGTCATGTTCCCAGGCCACAGGGTTCCAGAATCAATCCTCAGTTATGTTCCCAGGCTACAGGGTTCCAGAATAAAACCTCAGTCAGGTTCCCAGTCCACAGGGTTCCAGAACCAAGGCTCAGTCAGGTTCCCAGGGCACAGTACTCCACAATCTAAACAGATGTCATGTTCCCAGGCCACAGGATTCCAGAATCACGCCTCAGTCATATTCCCAGGCCACAGGGATCCAGAATCAAACCTCATTCATGTTGCCAGGCCATAGGGTACCACCATCAAACCTCAGTCATATTCCCAGGCCACAAGTTTCCAAAATCAAACCGATTTCATGTTCCCAGGCAACAGGGTACCAGAATCCACACCGATGTCATATTCCCAGGCCACAGGATGCCACAATCTAACATCAGTCATGTTCCCAGGCCAATGCTTTCCACAATCAAACCTCAGTCATATTCCCAGGCCACATGGTTCCAGAATCAAACCTCGGTCGTGTTCCCAGGACACAGGGTTCCAGAATCAAACCTCAGTCATATTCCCAGGCCAGAGGGTTCCACAATCAAACCTCAGTCATGTTCCCTGGCCACAGTCTTCCAGAATCAAACCTCAGTCATGTTGCCAGGCCACAGGGTTCCACCATCAAACCTCAGTCATGTTGCCAGGCCACAGGGTTCCACCATCAAACCTCAGTCATGTTCCCAGGACACAGGGTTCCACCAACAAACCTCAGTCATGTTCCCAGGCCACAGGGTTCCTCCATCAAACCTCAATCATGTTCCGAGGACACAAGGTTCCAGAATCAAACCAATGTCAAGTTCCCAGGCCATGGGTTTCAAGTACCAGGCCACAGTTATGTTTCCAGGGCACAGGGTGCCACAATCAACCCTCAGTCATGTTGCCCGTCCACTGGTTTCTGCCATCAAACCTCAGTTAAGTTCCCAGGCCACAGGGTTCCAGAATCAAGCCTCAGTCATTTTGCCAGGCCAGAGTGTTCCACCATCAAACCTCAGTCATGATCCCAGTCCACATGTTTCCACAATGAAACCTCAGTCATTTTCCCAGGCCACAGGTTTCCAGAATCAAACCTCTGTCATATCCCAAGACACATGGTTCCAGAATCAAACCTAAGTCATGTTCGCAGGCCACAGGTTTCAACAATCAAACCTCAGTCATGTTCCCAGGACAGAGGTGTCCAGAATCAAACCTCAGTCATGTTCCCAGGGAACAGGCTTCCAGAAACAAACCTCAGTCATGTTCCCAGGCCACAGGGCTTCAGAATCAAACCACAGTTATGTTCCCAGGCCAGAGGGTTCCACAATCAAACCTCACTCATATTCCCAGGCCAAAGGGTTCCAGAATCCAACCGATGTCATGTTCCCTGGCCACAGTCTTCCAGAATCAAACCTCAGTCATGTTGCCAGGTCACAGGTTTCCACCATCAAACCTCAGACAAGTTTCCAGCTCACAGGGTTCCAGAGTCAAACCGTTCTCATGTTCCCAGGCCACAGGGTTCCACAATCCACCAATGTCATGTTCCCAGGCCACAGGGTTCCAAAATCAATCCTCAGCTATGTTCCAGGCTACAGGGTTCCAGAATAAAACCTCAGTCAGGTTCCCAGTCCACAGGGTTCCAGAACCAAGGCTCAGTTAGGTTCCCAGGGCACAGTATTCCACAATCTAAACAGATGTCATGTTCCCAGGTCACAGGTTTCCAGAATCACACCTCAGTCATGTTCCCAGGCCACAGGGATCCAGAATCAAACCTCATTCATGTTGCCAGGCCATAGGGAACAACCATCAAACCTCAGTCATATTCCCAGGCCACAAGTTTCCAGAATCAAACCGATTTCATGTTCCCAGGTAACAGGGTACCAGAATCCAAACCGATGTCATATTCCCAGGCCACAGGAAGCCACAATCTAACATCAGTCATGTTCCCAGGCCAATGCTTTCCAGAATCAAATCTCAGTCATATTCCCAGGCCACATGGTTCCAGAATCAAACCTCAGTCGTGTTCCCAGGACACAGGGTTCCAGAATCAAACCTCAGTCATGTTCCCTGGACACAGGTTTCAAAAATAAAATCCCAGTCATGTTTCCAGGCCACAGGATTCCACAATTAAACCTCAGGCATATTCCCAGGCCAGAGGGTTCCACAATCAAACCTCAGTCATGTTGCCAGGCCACAGGGTTCCACCATCAAACCTCAGTCATGTTGCCAGGCCACAGGGTTCCACCATCAAACCTCAGTCATGTTCCCAGGCCACAGGGTTCCTCCATCAAACCTCAATCATGTTCCCAGGACACAGGGTTCCAGAATCAAACCAATGTCAAGTTCCCAGGCCATGGGTTTCCAGTACCAGGCCACAGTCATGTTTCCAGGGCAGAGGTTGCCACAATCAACCCTCAGTCATGTTGCCGGTCCACAGGTTTCTGCCATCAAACCTCAGTCAATTTCCCAGGCCACAGGGTTCCAGAATCAAGCCTCAGTCATTTTGCCAGGCCAGAGTGTTCCACCATCAAACCTCAGTCATGATCCCAGGACACATGTCTCCACAATGAAACCTCAGTCATTTTCCCAGGCCACAGGTTTCCAGAATCAAACCTCAGTCATATTCCCAGTACACATGTTTCCAGAATCAAACCTCAGTCACGTTCCCAGGGAACAGGCTTACAGAAACAAACCTCAGTCATGTTCCCAGGCTACAGGGCTTCAGAATGAAACCACAGTCATGCTCCCAGGCCAGAGGGTTCCACAATCAAACCTCAGCCATGTTCCCAGGCCACAGGGTTCCAGAATCCAACCGATGTCATGTTCCCAGGCCACAGGGTTCCAGAAGCAAACCTCATTCTTGTTCCCTGGACACAGGTTTCCAGAATCAACCCGATATCATGTTCCCTGGCCACAGTCTTCCAGAATCAAACCTCAGTCATGTTGCCAGGCCACAGGTTTCCATCATGAAACCTCAGAAATGTTCCCAGGCCACAGGGTTCCAGAGTCAAACCGTTCTCATGTTTCCAGGCCACAGGATTCCACAATTAAACCTCAGGCATATTCCCAGGCCAGAGGGTTCCACAATCAAACCTCAGTCATGTTGCCAGGCCACAGGGTTCCACCATCAAACCTCAGTCATGTTGCCAGGCCACAGGGTTCCACCATCAAACCTCAGTCATGTTCCCAGGCCACAGGGTTCCTCCATCAAACCTCAATCATGTTCCCAGGACACAGGGTTCCAGAATCAAACCAATGTCAAGTTCCCAGGCCATGGGTTTCCAGTACCAGGCCACAGTCATGTTTCCAGGGCAGAGGTTGCCACAATCAACCCTCAGTCATGTTGCCGGTCCACAGGTTTCTGCCATCAAACCTCAGTCAATTTCCCAGGCCACAGGGTTCCAGAATCAAGCCTCAGTCATTTTGCCAGGCCAGAGTGTTCCACCATCAAACCTCAGTCATGATCCCAGGACACATGTCTCCACAATGAAACCTCAGTCATATTCCCAGTACACATGTTTCCAGAATCAAACCTCAGTCACGTTCCCAAGGAAGAGGCTTACAGAAACAAACCTCAGTCATGTTCCCAGGCTACAGGGCTTCAGAATGAAACCACAGTCATGCTCCCAGGCCAGAGGGTTCCACAATCAAACCTCAGCCATGTTCCCAGGCCACAGGGTTCCAGAATCCAACCGATGTCATGTTCCCAGGCCACAGGGTTCCAGAAGCAAACCTCATTCTTGTTCCCTGGACATAGGTTTCCAGAATCAACCCGATATCATGTTCCCTGGCCACAGTCTTCCAGAATCAAACCTCAGTCATGTTGCCAGGCCACAGGTTTCCATCATGAAACCTCAGAAATGTTCCCAGGCCACAGGGTTCCAGAGTCAAACCGTTCTCATGTTCCCAGGCCACAGGGTTCCAGAATCCACCGATGTCATGTTCCCAGGCCACAGGGTTCCAGAATCAATCCTCAGTTATGTTCCCAGGCTACAGGGTGCCAAAATAAAACCTCAGTCATGTTCCCAGTCCACAGGGTTCCAGAACCAAGGCTCAGTCAGGTTCCCAGGGCACAGTACTCCACAATCTAAACAGATGTCATGTTCCCAGGCCACAGGATTCCAGAATCACGCCTCAGTCATATTCCCAGGCCACAGGGATCCAGAATCAAACCTCATTCATGTTGCCAGGCCATAGGGTACCACCATCAAACCTCAGTCATATTCCCAGGCCACAAGTTTCCAAAATCAAACCGATTTCATGTTCCCAGGCAACAGGGTACCAGAATCCACACCGATGTCATATTCCCAGGCCACAGGATGCCACAATCTAACATCAGTCATGTTCCCAGGCCAATGCTTTCCACAATCAAACCTCAGTCATATTCCCAGGCCACATGGTTCCAGAATCAAACCTCGGTCGTGTTCCCAGGACACAGGGTTCCAGAATCAAACCTCAGTCATATTCCCAGGCCAGAGGGTTCCACAATCAAACCTCAGTCATGTTGCCAGGCCACAGGGTTCCACCATCAAACCTCAGTCATGTTGCCAGGCCACAGGGTTCCACCATCAAACCTCAGTCATGTTCCCAGGACACAGGGTTCCACCAACAAACCTCAGTCATGTTCCCAGGCCACAGGGTTCCTCCATCAAACCTCAATCATGTTCCGAGGACACAAGGTTCCAGAATCAAACCAATGTCAAGTTCCCAGGCCATGGGTTTCAAGTACCAGGCCACAGTTATGTTTCCAGGGCACAGGGTGCCACAATCAACCCTCAGTCATGTTGCCCGTCCACTGGTTTCTGCCATCAAACCTCAGTTAAGTTCCCAGGCCACAGGGTTCCAGAATCAAGCCTCAGTCATTTTGCCAGGCCAGAGTGTTCCACCATCAAACCTCAGTCATGATCCCAGTCCACATGTTTCCACAATGAAACCTCAGTCATTTTCCCAGGCCACAGGTTTCCAGAATCAAACCTCTGTCATATCCCAAGACACATGGTTCCAGAATCAAACCTAAGTCATGTTCGCAGGCCACAGGTTTCAACAATCAAACCTCAGTCATGTTCCCAGTACAGAGGTGTCCAGAATCAAACCTCAGTCATGTTCCCAGGGAACAGGCTTCCAGAAACAAACCTCAGTCATGTTCCCAGGCCACAGGGCTTCAGAATCAAACCACAGTTATGTTCCCAGGCCAGAGGGTTCCACAATCAAACCTCAGTCATGTTGCCAGGCCACAGGGTTCCACCATCAAACCTCAGTCATGTTGCCAGGCCACAGGGTTCCACCATCAAACCTCAGTCATGTTCCCAGGCCACAGGGTTCCTCCATCAAACCTCAATCATGTTCCCAGGCCACAGGGTTCCAGAGTCAAACCGTTCTCATGTTCCCAGGCCACAGGGTTCCAGAATCCACCGATGTCATGTTCCCAGGCCACAGGGTTCCAGAATCAATCCTCAGTTATGTTCCCAGGCTACAGGGTTCCAGAATAAAACCTCAGTCATGTTCCCAGTCCACAGGGTTCCAGAACCAAGGCTCAGTCAGGTTCCCAGGGCACAGTACTCCACAATCTAAACAGATGTCATGTTCCCAGGCCACAGGATTCCAGAATCACGCCTCAGTCATATTCCCAGGCCACAGGGATCCAGAATCAAACCTCATTCATGTTGCCAGGCCATAGGGTACCACCATCAAACCTCAGTCATATTCCCAGGCCACAAGTTTCCAAAATCAAACCGATTTCATGTTCCCAGGCAACAGGGTACCAGAATCCACACCGATGTCATATTCCCAGGCCACAGGATGCCACAATCTAACATCAGTCATGTTCCCAGGCCAATGCTTTCCACAATCAAACCTCAGTCATATTCCCAGGCCACATGGTTCCAGAATCAAACCTCGGTCGTGTTCCCAGGACACAGGGTTCCAGAATCAAACCTCAGTCATATTCCCAGGCCAGAGGTTTCCACAATCAAAACTCAGTCATGTTCCCAGGCCACAGGGTTCCAGAATCAAGCCTCAGTCATTTTGCCAGGCCAGAGTGTTCCACCATCAAACCTCAGTCATGATCCCAGTCCACATGTTTCCACAATGAAACCTCAGTCATTTTCCCAGGCCACAGGTTTCCAGAATCAAACCTCTGTCATATCCCAAGACACATGGTTCCAGAGTCAAACCTAAGTCATGTTCGCAGGCCACAGGTTTCAACAATCAAACCTCAGTCATGTTCCCAGGACAGAGGTGTCCAGAATCAAACCTCAGTCATGTTCCCAGGGAACAGGCTTCCAGAAACAAACCTCAGTCATGTTCCCAGGCCACAGGGCTTCAGAATCAAACCACAGTTATGTTCCCAGGCCAGAGGGTTCCACAATCAAACCTCACTCATATTCCCAGGCCAAAGGGTTCCAGAATCCAACCGATGTCATGTTCCCTGGCCACAGTCTTCCAGAATCAAACCTCAGTCATGTTGCCAGGTCACAGGTTTCCACCATCAAACCTCAGACAAGTTTCCAGCTCACAGGGTTCCAGAGTCAAACCGTTCTCATGTTCCCAGGCCACAGGGTTCCACAATCCACCAATGTCATGTTCCCAGGCCACAGGGTTCCAAAATCAATCCTCAGCTATGTTCCAGGCTACAGGGTTCCAGAATAAAACCTCAGTCAGGTTCCCAGTCCACAGGGTTCCAGAACCAAGGCTCAGTTAGGTTCCCAGGGCACAGTATTCCACAATCTAAACAGATGTCATGTTCCCAGGTCACAGGTTTCCAGAATCACACCTCAGTCATGTTCCCAGGCCACAGGGATCCAGAATCAAACCTCATTCATGTTGCCAGGCCATAGGGAACAACCATCAAACCTCAGTCATATTCCCAGGCCACAAGTTTCCAGAATCAAACCGATTTCATGTTCCCAGGTAACAGGGTACCAGAATCCAAACCGATGTCATATTCCCAGGCCACAGGAAGCCACAATCTAACATCAGTCATGTTCCCAGGCCAATGCTTTCCAGAATCAAATCTCAGTCATATTCCCAGGCCACATGGTTCCAGAATCAAACCTCAGTCGTGTTCCCAGGACACAGGGTTCCAGAATCAAACCTCAGTCATGTTCCCTGGACACAGGTTTCAAAAATAAAATCCCAGTCATGTTTCCAGGCCACAGGATTCCACAATTAAACCTCAGGCATATTCCCAGGCCAGAGGGTTCCACAATCAAACCTCAGTCATGTTGCCAGGCCACAGGGTTCCACCATCAAACCTCAGTCATGTTGCCAGGCCACAGGGTTCCACCATCAAACCTCAGTCATGTTGCCAGGCCACAGGGTTCCTCCATCAAACCTCAATCATGTTCCCAGGACACAGGGTTCCAGAATCAAACCAATGTCAAGTTCCCAGGCCATGGGTTTCCAGTACCAGGCCACAGTCATGTTTCCAGGGCAGAGGTTGCCACAATCAACCCTCAGTCATGTTGCCGGTCCACAGGTTTCTGCCATCAAACCTCAGTCAATTTCCCAGGCCACAGGGTTCCAGAATCAAGCCTCAGTCATTTTGCCAGGCCAGAGTGTTCCACCATCAAACCTCAGTCATGATCCCAGGACACATGTCTCCACAATGAAACCTCAGTCATTTTCCCAGGCCACAGGTTTCCAGAATCAAACCTCAGTCATATTCCCAGTACACATGTTTCCAGAATCAAACCTCAGTCACGTTCCCAGGGAACAGGCTTACAGAAACAAACCTCAGTCATGTTCCCAGGCTACAGGGCTTCAGAATGAAACCACAATCATGCTCCCAGGCCAGAGGGTTCCACAATCAAACCTCAGCCATGTTCCCAGGCCACAGGGTTCCAGAATCCACCGATGTCATGTTCCCAGGCCACAGGGTTCCAGAATCAATCCTCAGTTATGTTCCCAGGCTACAGGGTTCCAGAATAAAACCTCAGTCAGGTTCCCAGTCCACAGGCTTCCAGAACCAAGGCTCAGTCAGGTTCCCAGGGCACAGTACTCCACAATCTAAACAGATGTCATGTTCCCAGGCCACAGGATTCCAGAATCACGCCTCAGTCATATTCCCAGGCCACAGGGATCCAGAATCAAACCTCATTCATGTTGCCAGGCCATAGGGTACCACCATCAAACCTCAGTCATATTCCCAGGCCACAAGTTTCCAAAATCAAACCGATTTCATGTTCCCAGGCAACAGGGTACCAGAATCCACACCGATGTCATATTCCCAGGCCACAGGATGCCACAATCTAACATCAGTCATGTTCCCAGGCCAATGCTTTCCACAATCAAACCTCAGTCATATTCCCAGGCCACATGGTTCCAGAATCAAACCTCGGTCGTGTTCCCAGGACACAGGGTTCCAGAATCAAACCTCAGTCATATTCCCAGGCCAGAGGGTTCCACAATCAAACCTCAGTCATGTTGCCTGGCCACAGTCTTCCAGAATCAAACCTCAGTCATGTTGCCAGGCCACAGGGTTCCACCATCAAACCTCAGTCATGTTCCCAGGACACAGGGTTCCACCAACAAACCTCAGTCATGTTCCCAGGCCACAGGGTTCCTCCATCAAACCTCAATCATGTTCCGAGGACACAAGGTTCCAGAATCAAACCAATGTCAAGTTCCCAGGCCATGGGTTTCAAGTACCAGGCCACAGTTATGTTTCCAGGGCACAGGGTGCCACAATCAACCCTCAGTCATGTTGCCCGTCCACTGGTTTCTGCCATCAAACCTCAGTTAAGTTCCCAGGCCACAGGGTTCCAGAATCAAGCCTCAGTCATTTTGCCAGGCCAGAGTGTTCCACCATCAAACCTCAGTCATGATCCCAGTCCACATGTTTCCACAATGAAACCTCAGTCATTTTCCCAGGCCACAGGTTTCCAGAATCAAACCTCTGTCATATCCCAAGACACATGGTTCCAGAATCAAACCTAAGTCATGTTCGCAGGCCACAGGTTTCAACAATCAAACCTCAGTCATGTTCCCAGGACAGAGGTGTCCAGAATCAAACCTCAGTCATGTTCCCAGGGAACAGGCTTCCAGAAACAAACCTCAGTCATGTTCCCAGGCCACAGGGCTTCAGAATCAAACCACAGTTATGTTCCCAGGCCAGAGGGTTCCACAATCAAACCTCACTCATATTCCCAGGCCAAAGGGTTCCAGAATCCAACCGATGTCATGTTCCCTGGCCACAGTCTTCCAGAATCAAACCTCAGTCATGTTGCCAGGTCACAGGTTTCCACCATCAAACCTCAGACAAGTTTCCAGCTCACAGGGTTCCAGAGTCAAACCGTTCTCATGTTCCCAGGCCACAGGGTTCCACAATCCACCAATGTCATGTTCCCAGGCCACAGGGTTCCAAAATCAATCCTCAGCTATGTTCCAGGCTACAGGGTTCCAGAATAAAACCTCAGTCAGGTTCCCAGTCCACAGGGTTCCAGAACCAAGGCTCAGTTAGGTTCCCAGGGCACAGTATTCCACAATCTAAACAGATGTCATGTTCCCAGGTCACAGGTTTCCAGAATCACACCTCAGTCATGTTCCCAGGCCACAGGGATCCAGAATCAAACCTCATTCATGTTGCCAGGCCATAGGGAACAACCATCAAACCTCAGTCATATTCCCAGGCCACAAGTTTCCAGAATCAAACCGATTTCATGTTCCCAGGTAACAGGGTACCAGAATCCAAACCGATGTCATATTCCCAGGCCACAGGAAGCCACAATCTAACATCAGTCATGTTCCCAGGCCAATGCTTTCCAGAATCAAATCTCAGTCATATTCCCAGGCCACATGGTTCCAGAATCAAACCTCAGTCGTGTTCCCAGGACACAGGGTTCCACAATAAAACCTCAGTCATGTTCCCTGGACACAGGTTTCAAAAATAAAATCCCAGTCATGTTTCCAGGCCACAGGATTCCACAATTAAACCTCAGGCATATTCCCAGGCCAGAGGGTTCCACAATCAAACCTCAGTCATGTTGCCAGGCCACAGGGTTCCTCCATCAAACCTCAATCATGTTCCCAGGACACAGGGTTCCAGAATCAAACCAATGTCAAGTTCCCAGGCCATGGGTTTCCAGTACCAGGCCACAGTCATGTTTCCAGGGCAGAGGTTGCCACAATCAACCCTCAGTCATGTTGCCGGTCCACAGGTTTCTGCCATCAAACCTCAGTCAATTTCCCAGGCCACAGGGTTCCAGAATCAAGCCTCAGTCATTTTGCCAGGCCAGAGTGTTCCACCATCAAACCTCAGTCATGATCCCAGGACACATGTCTCCACAATGAAACCTCAGTCATTTTCCCAGGCCACAGGTTTCCAGAATCAAACCTCAGTCATATTCCCAGTACACATGTTTCCAGAATCAAACCTTAGTCACGTTCCCAGGGAACAGGCTTACAGAAACAAACCTCAGTCATGTTCCCAGGCTACAGGGCTTCAGAATGAAACCACAGTCATGCTCCCAGGCCAGAGGGTTCCACAATCAAACCTCAGCCATGTTCCCAGGCCACAGGGTTCCAGAATCCAACCGATGTCATGTTCCCAGGCCACAGGGTTCCAGAAGCAAACCTCATTCTTGTTCCCTGGACACAGGTTTCCAGAATCAACCCGATATCATGTTCCCTGGCCACAGTCTTCCAGAATCAAACCTCAGTCATGTTGCCAGGCCACAGGTTTCCATCATGAAACCTCAGAAATGTTCCCAGGCCACAGGGTTCCAGAGTCAAACCGTTCTCATGTTCCCAGGCCACAGGGTTCCAGAATCCAACCGATGTCATGTTCCCTGGCCCCAGTCTTCCAGAATCAAACCTCAGTCATGTTGCCAGGTCACAGGTTTCCACCATCAAACCTCAGACAAGTTTCCAGCTCACAGGGTTCCAGAGTCAAACCGTTCTCATGTTCCCAGGCCACAGGGTTCCACAATCCACCAATGTCATGTTCCCAGGCCACAGGGTTCCAAAATCAATCCTCAGCTATGTTCCAGGCTACAGGGTTCCAGAATAAAACCTCACTCATATTCCCAGGCCAAAGGGTTCCAGAATCCAACCGATGTCATGTTCCCTGGCCACAGTCTTCCAGAATCAAACCTCAGTCATGTTGCCAGGTCACAGGTTTCCACCATCAAACCTCAGACAAGTTTCCAGCTCACAGGGTTCCAGAGTCAAACCGTTCTCATGTTCCCAGGCCACAGGGTTCCACAATCCACCAATGTCATGTTCCCAGGCCACAGGGTTCCAAAATCAATCCTCAGCTATGTTCCAGGCTACAGGGTTCCAGAATAAAACCTCAGTCATGTTCCCAGTCCACAGGGTTCCAGAACCAAGGCTCAGTTAGGTTCCCAGGGCACAGTATTCCACAATCTAAACAGATGTCATGTTCCCAGGTCACAGGTTTCCAGAATCACACCTCAGTCATGTTCCCAGGCCACAGGGATCCAGAATCAAACCTCATTCATGTTGCCAGGCCATAGGGAACAACCATCAAACCTCAGTCATATTCCCAGGCCACAAGTTTCCAGAATCAAACCGATTTCATGTTCCCAGGTAACAGGGTACCAGAATCCAAACCGATGTCATATTCCCAGGCCACAGGAAGCCACAATCTAACATCAGTCATGTTCCCAGGCCAATGCTTTCCAGAATCAAATCTCAGTCATATTCCCAGGCCACATGGTTCCAGAATCAAACCTCAGTCGTGTTCCCAGGACACAGGGTTCCACAATAAAACCTCAGTCATGTTCCCTGGACACAGGTTTCAAAAATAAAATCCCAGTCATGTTTCCAGGCCACAGGATTCCACAATTAAACCTCAGGCATATTCCCAGGCCAGAGGGTTCCACAATCAAACCTCAGTCATGTTGCCAGGCCACAGGGTTCCTCCATCAAACCTCAATCATGTTCCCAGGACACAGGGTTCCAGAATCAAACCAATGTCAAGTTCCCAGGCCATGGGTTTCCAGTACCAGGCCACAGTCATGTTTCCAGGGCAGAGGTTGCCACAATCAACCCTCAGTCATGTTGCCGGTCCACAGGTTTCTGCCATCAAACCTCAGTCAATTTCCCAGGCCACAGGGTTCCAGAATCAAGCCTCAGTCATTTTGCCAGGCCAGAGTGTTCCACCATCAAACCTCAGTCATGATCCCAGGACACATGTCTCCACAATGAAACCTCAGTCATTTTCCCAGGCCACAGGTTTCCAGAATCAAACCTCAGTCATATTCCCAGTACACATGTTTCCAGAATCAAACCTCAGTCACGTTCCCAGGGAACAGGCTTACAGAAACAAACCTCAGTCATGTTCCCAGGCTACAGGGCTTCAGAATGAAACCACAGTCATGCTCCCAGGCCAGAGGGTTCCACAATCAAACCTCAGCCATGTTCCCAGGCCACAGGGTTCCAGAATCCAACCGATGTCATGTTCCCAGGCCACAGGGTTCCAGAAGCAAACCTCATTCTTGTTCCCTGGACACAGGTTTCCAGAATCAACCCGATATCATGTTCCCTGGCCACAGTCTTCCAGAATCAAACCTCAGTCATGTTGCCAGGCCACAGGTTTCCATCATGAAACCTCAGAAATGTTCCCAGGCCACAGGGTTCCAGAGTCAAACCGTTCTCATGTTCCCAGGCCACAGGGTTCCAGAATCCAACCGATGTCATGTTCCCTGGCCACAGTCTTCCAGAATCAAACCTCAGTCATGTTGCCAGGTCACAGGTTTCCACCATCAAACCTCAGACAAGTTTCCAGCTCACAGGGTTCCAGAGTCAAACCGTTCTCATGTTCCCAGGCCACAGGGTTCCACAATCCACCAATGTCATGTTCCCAGGCCACAGGGTTCCAAAATCAATCCTCAGCTATGTTCCAGGCTACAGGGTTCCAGAATAAAACCTCACTCATATTCCCAGGCCAAAGGGTTCCAGAATCCAACCGATGTCATGTTCCCTGGCCACAGTCTTCCAGAATCAAACCTCAGTCATGTTGCCAGGTCACAGGTTTCCACCATCAAACCTCAGACAAGTTTCCAGCTCACAGGGTTCCAGAGTCAAACCGTTCTCATGTTCCCAGGCCACAGGGTTCCACAATCCACCAATGTCATGTTCCCAGGCCACAGGGTTCCAAAATCAATCCTCAGCTATGTTCCAGGCTACAGGGTTCCAGAATAAAACCTCAGTCATGTTCCCAGTCCACAGGGTTCCAGAACCAAGGCTCAGTTAGGTTCCCAGGGCACAGTATTCCACAATCTAAACAGATGTCATGTTGCCAGGTCACAGGTTTCCACCATCAAACCTCAGACAAGTTTCCAGCTCACAGGGTTCCAGAGTCAAACCGTTCTCATGTTCCCAGGCCACAGGGTTCCACAATCCACCAATGTCATGTTCCCAGGCCACAGGGTTCCAAAATCAATCCTCAGCTATGTTCCAGGCTACAGGGTTCCAGAATAAAACCTCAGTCATGTTCCCAGTCCACAGGGTTCCAGAACCAAGGCTCAGTTAGGTTCCCAGGGCACAGTATTCCACAATCTAAACAGATGTCATGTTCCCAGGTCACAGGTTTCCAGAATCACACCTCAGTCATGTTCCCAGGCCACAGGGATCCAGAATCAAACCTCATTCATGTTGCCAGGCCATAGGGAACAACCATCAAACCTCAGTCATATTCCCAGGCCACAAGTTTCCAGAATCAAACCGATTTCATGTTCCCAGGTAACAGGGTACCAGAATCCAAACCGATGTCATATTCCCAGGCCACAGGAAGCCACAATCTAACATCAGTCATGTTCCCAGGCCAATGCTTTCCAGAATCAAATCTCAGTCATATTCCCAGGCCACATGGTTCCAGAATCAAACCTCAGTCGTGTTCCCAGGACACAGGGTTCCAGAATCAAACCTCAGTCATGTTCCCTGGACACAGGTTTCAAAAATAAAATCCCAGTCATGTTTCCAGGCCACAGGATTCCACAATTAAACCTCAGGCATATTCCCAGGCCAGAGGGTTCCACAATCAAACCTCAGTCATGTTGCCAGGCCACAGGGTTCCACCATCAAACCTCAGTCATGTTGCCAGGCCACAGGGTTCCACCATCAAACCTCAGTCATGTTCCCAGGCCACAGGGTTCCTCCATCAAACCTCAATCATGTTCCCAGGACACAGGGTTCCAGAATCAAACCAATGTCAAGTTCCCAGGCCATGGGTTTCCAGTACCAGGCCACAGTCATGTTTCCAGGGCAGAGGTTGCCACAATCAACCCTCAGTCATGTTGCCGGTCCACAGGTTTCTGCCATCAAACCTCAGTCAATTTCCCAGGCCACAGGGTTCCAGAATCAAGCCTCAGTCATTTTGCCAGGCCAGAGTGTTCCACCATCAAACCTCAGTCATGATCCCAGGACACATGTCTCCACAATGAAACCTCAGTCATTTTCCTAGGCCACAGGTTTCCAGAATCAAACCTCAGTCATATTCCCAGTACACATGTTTCCAGAATCAAACCTCAGTCACGTTCCCAGGGAACAGGCTTACAGAAACAAACCTCAGTCATGTTCCCAGGCTACAGGGCTTCAGAATGAAACCACAGTCATGCTCCCAGGCCAGAGGGTTCCACAATCAAACCTCAGCCATGTTCCCAGGCCACAGGGTTCCAGAATCCAACCGATGTCATGTTCCCAGGCCACAGGGTTCCAGAAGCAAACCTCATTCTTGTTCCCTGGACACAGGTTTCCAGAATCAACCCGATATCATGTTCCCTGGCCACAGTCTTCCAGAATCAAACCTCAGTCATGTTGCCAGGCCACAGGTTTCCATCATGAAACCTCAGAAATGTTCCCAGGCCACAGGGTTCCAGAGTCAAACCGTTCTCATGTTCCCAGGCCACAGGGTTCCAGAATCCACCGATGTCATGTTCCCAGGCCACAGGGTTCCAGAATCAATCCTCAGTTATGTTCCCAGGCTACAGGGTTCCAGAATAAAACCTCAGTCATGTTCCCAGTCCACAGGCTTCCAGAACCAAGGCTCAGTCAGGTTCCCAGGGCACAGTACTCCACAATCTAAACAGATGTCATGTTCCCAGGCCACAGGATTCCAGAATCACGCCTCAGTCATATTCCCAGGCCACAGGGATCCAGAATCAAACCTCATTCATGTTGCCAGGCCATAGGGTACCACCATCAAACCTCAGTCATATTCCCAGGCCACAAGTTTCCAAAATCAAACCGATTTCATGTTCCCAGGCAACAGGGTACCAGAATCCACACCGATGTCATATTCCCAGGCCACAGGATGCCACAATCTAACATCAGTCATGTTCCCAGGCCAATGCTTTCCACAATCAAACCTCAGTCATGTTCCCTGGCCACAGTCTTCCAGAATCAAACCTCAGTCATGTTGCCAGGCCACAGGGTTCCACCATCAAACCTCAGTCATGTTCCCAGGCCACAGGGTTCCACCAACAAACCTCAGTCATGTTCCCAGGCCACAGGGTTCCTCCATCAAACCTCAATCATGTTCCGAGGACACAAGGTTCCAGAATCAAACCAATGTCAAGTTCCCAGGCCATGGGTTTCAAGTACCAGGCCACAGTTATGTTTCCAGGGCACAGGGTGCCACAATCAACCCTCAGTCATGTTGCCCGTCCACTGGTTTCGGCCATCAAACCTCAGTTAAGTTCCCAGGCCACAGGGTTCCAGAATCAAGCCTCAGTCATTTTGCCAGGCCAGAGTGTTCCACCATCAAACCTCAGTCATGATCCCAGTCCACATGTTTCCACAATGAAACCTCAGTCATTTTCCCAGGCCACAGGTTTCCAGAATCAAACCTCTGTCATATCCCAAGACACATGGTTCCAGAATCAAACCTAAGTCATGTTCGCAGGCCACAGGTTTCAACAATCAAACCTCAGTCATGTTCCCAGGACAGAGGTGTCCAGAATCAAACCTCAGTCATGTTCCCAGGGAACAGGCTTCCAGAAACAAACCTCAGTCATGTTCCCAGGCCACAGGGCTTCAGAATCAAACCACAGTTATGTTCCCAGGCCAGAGGGTTCCACAATCAAACCTCACTCATATTCCCAGGCCAAAGGGTTCCAGAATCCAACCGATGTCATGTTCCCTGGCCACAGTCTTCCAGAATCAAACCTCAGTCATGTTGCCAGGTCACAGGTTTCCACCATCAAACCTCAGACAAGTTTCCAGCTCACAGGGTTCCAGAGTCAAACCGTTCTCATGTTCCCAGGCCACAGGGTTCCACAATCCACCAATGTCATGTTCCCAGGCCACAGGGTTCCAAAATCAATCCTCAGCTATGTTCCAGGCTACAGGGTTCCAGAATAAAACCTCAGTCAGGTTCCCAGTCCACAGGGTTCCAGAACCAAGGCTCAGTTAGGTTCCCAGGGCACAGTATTCCACAATCTAAACAGATGTCATGTTCCCAGGTCACAGGTTTCCAGAATCACACCTCAGTCATGTTCCCAGGCCACAGGGATCCAGAATCAAACCTCATTCATGTTGCCAGGCCATAGGGAACAACCATCAAACCTCAGTCATATTCCCAGGCCACAAGTTTCCAGAATCAAACCGATTTCATGTTCCCAGGTAACAGGGTACCAGAATCCAAACCGATGTCATATTCCCAGGCCACAGGAAGCCACAATCTAACATCAGTCATGTTCCCAGGCCAATGCTTTCCAGAATCAAATCTCAGTCATATTCCCAGGCCACATGGTTCCAGAATCAAACCTCAGTCGTGTTCCCAGGACACAGGGTTCCACAATAAAACCTCAGTCATGTTCCCTGGACACAGGTTTCAAAAATAAAATCCCAGTCATGTTTCCAGGCCACAGGATTCCACAATTAAACCTCAGGCATATTCCCAGGCCAGAGGGTTCCACAATCAAACCTCAGTCATGTTGCCAGGCCACAGGGTTCCACCATCAAACCTCAGTCATGTTGCCAGGCCACAGGGTTCCACCATCAAACCTCAGTCATGTTCCCAGGCCACAGGGTTCCTCCATCAAACCTCAATCATGTTCCCAGGACACAGGGTTCCAGAATCAAACCAATGTCAAGTTCCCAGGCCATGGGTTTCCAGTACCAGGCCACAGTCATGTTTCCAGGGCAGAGGTTGCCACAATCAACCCTCAGTCATGTTGCCGGTCCACAGGTTTCTGCCATCAAACCTCAGTCAATTTCCCAGGCCACAGGGTTCCAGAATCAAGCCTCAGTCATTTTGCCAGGCCAGAGTGTTCCACCATCAAACCTCAGTCATGATCCCAGGACACATGTCTCCACAATGAAACCTCAGTCATTTTCCCAGGCCACAGGTTTCCAGAATCAAACCTCAGTCATATTCCCAGTACACATGTTTCCAGAATCAAACCTCAGTCACGTTCCCAGGGAACAGGCTTACAGAAACAAACCTCAGTCATGTTCCCAGGCTACAGGGCTTCAGAATGAAACCACAGTCATGCTCCCAGGCCAGAGGGTTCCACAATCAAACCTCAGCCATGTTCCCAGGCCACAGGGTTCCAGAATCCAACCGATGTCATGTTCCCAGGCCACAGGGTTCCAGAAGCAAACCTCATTCTTGTTCCCTGGACACAGGTTTCCAGAATCAACCCGATATCATGTTCCCTGGCCACAGTCTTCCAGAATCAAACCTCAGTCATGTTGCCAGGCCACAGGTTTCCATCATGAAACCTCAGAAATGTTCCCAGGCCACAGGGTTCCAGAGTCAAACCGTTCTCATGTTCCCAGGCCACAGGGTTCCAGAATCCAACCGATGTCATGTTCCCTGGCCACAGTCTTCCAGAATCAAACCTCAGTCATGTTGCCAGGTCACAGGTTTCCACCATCAAACCTCAGACAAGTTTCCAGCTCACAGGGTTCCAGAGTCAAACCGTTCTCATGTTCCCAGGCCACAGGGTTCCACAATCCACCAATGTCATGTTCCCAGGCCACAGGGTTCCAAAATCAATCCTCAGCTATGTTCCAGGCTACAGGGTTCCAGAATAAAACCTCACTCATATTCCCAGGCCAAAGGGTTCCAGAATCCAACCGATGTCATGTTCCCTGGCCACAGTCTTCCAGAATCAAACCTCAGTCATGTTGCCAGGTCACAGGTTTCCACCATCAAACCTCAGACAAGTTTCCAGCTCACAGGGTTCCAGAGTCAAACCGTTCTCATGTTCCCAGGCCACAGGGTTCCACAATCCACCAATGTCATGTTCCCAGGCCACAGGGTTCCAAAATCAATCCTCAGCTATGTTCCAGGCTACAGGGTTCCAGAATAAAACCTCAGTCATGTTCCCAGTCCACAGGGTTCCAGAACCAAGGCTCAGTTAGGTTCCCAGGGCACAGTATTCCACAATCTAAACAGATGTCATGTTGCCAGGTCACAGGTTTCCACCATCAAACCTCAGACAAGTTTCCAGCTCACAGGGTTCCAGAGTCAAACCGTTCTCATGTTCCCAGGCCACAGGGTTCCACAATCCACCAATGTCATGTTCCCAGGCCACAGGGTTCCAAAATCAATCCTCAGCTATGTTCCAGGCTACAGGGTTCCAGAATAAAACCTCAGTCATGTTCCCAGTCCACAGGGTTCCAGAACCAAGGCTCAGTTAGGTTCCCAGGGCACAGTATTCCACAATCTAAACAGATGTCATGTTCCCAGGTCACAGGTTTCCAGAATCACACCTCAGTCATGTTCCCAGGCCACAGGGATCCAGAATCAAACCTCATTCATGTTGCCAGGCCATAGGGAACAACCATCAAACCTCAGTCATATTCCCAGGCCACAAGTTTCCAGAATCAAACCGATTTCATGTTCCCAGGTAACAGGGTACCAGAATCCAAACCGATGTCATATTCCCAGGCCACAGGAAGCCACAATCTAACATCAGTCATGTTCCCAGGCCAATGCTTTCCAGAATCAAATCTCAGTCATATTCCCAGGCCACATGGTTCCAGAATCAAACCTCAGTCGTGTTCCCAGGACACAGGGTTCCAGAATCAAACCTCAGTCATGTTCCCTGGACACAGGTTTCAAAAATAAAATCCCAGTCATGTTTCCAGGCCACAGGATTCCACAATTAAACCTCAGGCATATTCCCAGGCCAGAGGGTTCCACAATCAAACCTCAGTCATGTTGCCAGGCCACAGGGTTCCACCATCAAACCTCAGTCATGTTGCCAGGCCACAGGGTTCCACCATCAAACCTCAGTCATGTTCCCAGGCCACAGGGTTCCTCCATCAAACCTCAATCATGTTCCCAGGACACAGGGTTCCAGAATCAAACCAATGTCAAGTTCCCAGGCCATGGGTTTCCAGTACCAGGCCACAGTCATGTTTCCAGGGCAGAGGTTGCCACAATCAACCCTCAGTCATGTTGCCGGTCCACAGGTTTCTGCCATCAAACCTCAGTCAATTTCCCAGGCCACAGGGTTCCAGAATCAAGCCTCAGTCATTTTGCCAGGCCAGAGTGTTCCACCATCAAACCTCAGTCATGATCCCAGGACACATGTCTCCACAATGAAACCTCAGTCATTTTCCTAGGCCACAGGTTTCCAGAATCAAACCTCAGTCATATTCCCAGTACACATGTTTCCAGAATCAAACCTCAGTCACGTTCCCAGGGAACAGGCTTACAGAAACAAACCTCAGTCATGTTCCCAGGCTACAGGGCTTCAGAATGAAACCACAGTCATGCTCCCAGGCCAGAGGGTTCCACAATCAAACCTCAGCCATGTTCCCAGGCCACAGGGTTCCAGAATCCAACCGATGTCATGTTCCCAGGCCACAGGGTTCCAGAAGCAAACCTCATTCTTGTTCCCTGGACACAGGTTTCCAGAATCAACCCGATATCATGTTCCCTGGCCACAGTCTTCCAGAATCAAACCTCAGTCATGTTGCCAGGCCACAGGTTTCCATCATGAAACCTCAGAAATGTTCCCAGGCCACAGGGTTCCAGAGTCAAACCGTTCTCATGTTCCCAGGCCACAGGGTTCCAGAATCCACCGATGTCATGTTCCCAGGCCACAGGGTTCCAGAATCAATCCTCAGTTATGTTCCCAGGCTACAGGGTTCCAGAATAAAACCTCAGTCATGTTCCCAGTCCACAGGCTTCCAGAACCAAGGCTCAGTCAGGTTCCCAGGGCACAGTACTCCACAATCTAAACAGATGTCATGTTCCCAGGCCACAGGATTCCAGAATCACGCCTCAGTCATATTCCCAGGCCACAGGGATCCAGAATCAAACCTCATTCATGTTGCCAGGCCATAGGGTACCACCATCAAACCTCAGTCATATTCCCAGGCCACAAGTTTCCAAAATCAAACCGATTTCATGTTCCCAGGCAACAGGGTACCAGAATCCACACCGATGTCATATTCCCAGGCCACAGGATGCCACAATCTAACATCAGTCATGTTCCCAGGCCAATGCTTTCCACAATCAAACCTCAGTCATATTCCCAGGCCACATGGTTCCAGAATCAAACCTCGGTCGTGTTCCCAGGACACAGGGTTCCAGAATCAAACCTCAGTCATATTCCCAGGCCAGAGGGTTCCACAATCAAACCTCAGTCATGTTCCCTGGCCACAGTCTTCCAGAATCAAACCTCAGTCATGTTGCCAGGCCACAGGGTTCCACCATCAAACCTCAGTCATGTTCCCAGGCCACAGGGTTCCACCAACAAACCTCAGTCATGTTCCCAGGCCACAGGGTTCCTCCATCAAACCTCAATCATGTTCCGAGGACACAAGGTTCCAGAATCAAACCAATGTCAAGTTCCCAGGCCATGGGTTTCAAGTACCAGGCCACAGTTATGTTTCCAGGGCACAGGGTGCCACAATCAACCCTCAGTCATGTTGCCCGTCCACTGGTTTCGGCCATCAAACCTCAGTCAATTTCCCAGGCCACAGGGTTCCAGAATCAAGCCTCAGTCATTTTGCCAGGCCAGAGTGTTCCACCATCAAACCTCAGTCATGATCCCAGGACACATGTCTCCACAATGAAACCTCAGTCATTTTCCCAGGCCACAGGTTTCCAGAATCAAACCTCAGTCATATTCCCAGTACACATGTTTCCAGAATCAAACCTCAGTCACGTTCCCAGGGAACAGGCTTACAGAAACAAACCTCAGTCATGTTCCCAGGCTACAGGGCTTCAGAATGAAACCACAGTCATGCTCCCAGGCCAGAGGGTTCCACAATCAAACCTCAGCCATGTTCCCAGGCCACAGGGTTCCAGAATCCAACCGATGTCATGTTCCCAGGCCACAGGGTTCCAGAAGCAAACCTCATTCTTGTTCCCTGGACACAGGTTTCCAGAATCAACCCGATATCATGTTCCCTGGCCACAGTCTTCCAGAATCAAACCTCAGTCATGTTGCCAGGCCACAGGTTTCCATCATGAAACCTCAGAAATGTTCCCAGGCCACAGGGTTCCAGAGTCAAACCGTTCTCATGTTCCCAGGCCACAGGGTTCCAGAATCCAACCGATGTCATGTTCCCTGGCCCCAGTCTTCCAGAATCAAACCTCAGTCATGTTGCCAGGTCACAGGTTTCCACCATCAAACCTCAGACAAGTTTCCAGCTCACAGGGTTCCAGAGTCAAACCGTTCTCATGTTCCCAGGCCACAGGGTTCCACAATCCACCAATGTCATGTTCCCAGGCCACAGGGTTCCAAAATCAATCCTCAGCTATGTTCCAGGCTACAGGGTTCCAGAATAAAACCTCACTCATATTCCCAGGCCAAAGGGTTCCAGAATCCAACCGATGTCATGTTCCCTGGCCACAGTCTTCCAGAATCAAACCTCAGTCATGTTGCCAGGTCACAGGTTTCCACCATCAAACCTCAGACAAGTTTCCAGCTCACAGGGTTCCAGAGTCAAACCGTTCTCATGTTCCCAGGCCACAGGGTTCCACAATCCACCAATGTCATGTTCCCAGGCCACAGGGTTCCAAAATCAATCCTCAGCTATGTTCCAGGCTACAGGGTTCCAGAATAAAACCTCAGTCATGTTCCCAGTCCACAGGGTTCCAGAACCAAGGCTCAGTTAGGTTCCCAGGGCACAGTATTCCACAATCTAAACAGATGTCATGTTGCCAGGTCACAGGTTTCCACCATCAAACCTCAGACAAGTTTCCAGCTCACAGGGTTCCAGAGTCAAACCGTTCTCATGTTCCCAGGCCACAGGGTTCCACAATCCACCAATGTCATGTTCCCAGGCCACAGGGTTCCAAAATCAATCCTCAGCTATGTTCCAGGCTACAGGGTTCCAGAATAAAACCTCAGTCATGTTCCCAGTCCACAGGGTTCCAGAACCAAGGCTCAGTTAGGTTCCCAGGGCACAGTATTCCACAATCTAAACAGATGTCATGTTCCCAGGTCACAGGTTTCCAGAATCACACCTCAGTCATGTTCCCAGGCCACAGGGATCCAGAATCAAACCTCATTCATGTTGCCAGGCCATAGGGAACAACCATCAAACCTCAGTCATATTCCCAGGCCACAAGTTTCCAGAATCAAACCGATTTCATGTTCCCAGGTAACAGGGTACCAGAATCCAAACCGATGTCATATTCCCAGGCCACAGGAAGCCACAATCTAACATCAGTCATGTTCCCAGGCCAATGCTTTCCAGAATCAAATCTCAGTCATATTCCCAGGCCACATGGTTCCAGAATCAAACCTCAGTCGTGTTCCCAGGACACAGGGTTCCAGAATCAAACCTCAGTCATGTTCCCTGGACACAGGTTTCAAAAATAAAATCCCAGTCATGTTTCCAGGCCACAGGATTCCACAATTAAACCTCAGGCATATTCCCAGGCCAGAGGGTTCCACAATCAAACCTCAGTCATGTTGCCAGGCCACAGGGTTCCACCATCAAACCTCAGTCATGTTGCCAGGCCACAGGGTTCCACCATCAAACCTCAGTCATGTTCCCAGGCCACAGGGTTCCTCCATCAAACCTCAATCATGTTCCCAGGACACAGGGTTCCAGAATCAAACCAATGTCAAGTTCCCAGGCCATGGGTTTCCAGTACCAGGCCACAGTCATGTTTCCAGGGCAGAGGTTGCCACAATCAACCCTCAGTCATGTTGCCGGTCCACAGGTTTCTGCCATCAAACCTCAGTCAATTTCCCAGGCCACAGGGTTCCAGAATCAAGCCTCAGTCATTTTGCCAGGCCAGAGTGTTCCACCATCAAACCTCAGTCATGATCCCAGGACACATGTCTCCACAATGAAACCTCAGTCATTTTCCCAGGCCACAGGTTTCCAGAATCAAACCTCAGTCATATTCCCAGTACACATGTTTCCAGAATCAAACCTCAGTCACGTTCCCAGGGAACAGGCTTACAGAAACAAACCTCAGTCATGTTCCCAGGCTACAGGGCTTCAGAATGAAACCACAGTCATGCTCCCAGGCCAGAGGGTTCCACAATCAAACCTCAGCCATGTTCCCAGGCCACAGGGTTCCAGAATCCAACCGATGTCATGTTCCCAGGCCACAGGGTTCCAGAAGCAAACCTCATTCTTGTTCCCTGGACACAGGTTTCCAGAATCAACCCGATATCATGTTCCCTGGCCACAGTCTTCCAGAATCAAACCTCAGTCATGTTGCCAGGCCACAGGTTTCCATCATGAAACCTCAGAAATGTTCCCAGGCCACAGGGTTCCAGAGTCAAACCGTTCTCATGTTCCCAGGCCACAGGGTTCCAGAATCCACCGATGTCATGTTCCCAGGCCACAGGGTTCCAGAATCAATCCTCAGTTATGTTCCCAGGCTACAGGGTTCCAGAATAAAACCTCAGTCATGTTCCCAGTCCACAGGCTTCCAGAACCAAGGCTCAGTCAGGTTCCCAGGGCACAGTACTCCACAATCTAAACAGATGTCATGTTCCCAGGCCACAGGATTCCAGAATCACGCCTCAGTCATATTCCCAGGCCACAGGGATCCAGAATCAAACCTCATTCATGTTGCCAGGCCATAGGGTACCACCATCAAACCTCAGTCATATTCCCAGGCCACAAGTTTCCAAAATCAAACCGATTTCATGTTCCCAGGCAACAGGGTACCAGAATCCACACCGATGTCATATTCCCAGGCCACAGGATGCCACAATCTAACATCAGTCATGTTCCCAGGCCAATGCTTTCCACAATCAAACCTCAGTCATATTCCCAGGCCACATGGTTCCAGAATCAAACCTCGGTCGTGTTCCCAGGACACAGGGTTCCAGAATCAAACCTCAGTCATATTCCCAGGCCAGAGGGTTCCACAATCAAACCTCAGTCATGTTGCCAGGCCACAGGGTTCCACCATCAAACCTCAGTCATGTTGCCAGGCCACAGGGTTCCACCATCAAACCTCAGTCATGTTCCCAGGACACAGGGTTCCACCAACAAACCTCAGTCATGTTCCCAGGCCACAGGGTTCCTCCATCAAACCTCACTCATGTTCCGAGGACACAAGGTTCCAGAATCAAACCAATGTCAAGTTCCCAGGCCATGGGTTTCAAGTACCAGGCCACAGTTATGTTTCCAGGGCACAGGGTGCCACAATCAACCCTCAGTCATGTTGCCCGTCCACTGGTTTCTGCCATCAAACCTCAGTTAAGTTCCCAGGCCACAGGGTTCCAGAATCAAGCCTCAGTCATTTTGCCAGGCCAGAGTGTTCCACCATCAAACCTCAGTCATGATCCCAGTCCACATGTTTCCACAATGAAACCTCAGTCATTTTCCCAGGCCACAGGTTTCCAGAATCAAACCTCTGTCATATCCCAAGACACATGGTTCCAGAATCAAACCTAAGTCATGTTCGCAGGCCACAGGTTTCAACAATCAAACCTCAGTCATGTTCCCAGGACAGAGGTGTCCAGAATCAAACCTCAGTCATGTTCCCAGGGAACAGGCTTCCAGAAACAAACCTCAGTCATGTTCCCAGGCCACAGGGCTTCAGAATCAAACCACAGTTATGTTCCCAGGCCAGAGGGTTCCACAATCAAACCTCACTCATATTCCCAGGCCAAAGGGTTCCAGAATCCAACCGATGTCATGTTCCCTGGCCACAGTCTTCCAGAATCAAACCTCAGTCATGTTGCCAGGTCACAGGTTTCCACCATCAAACCTCAGACAAGTTTCCAGCTCACAGGGTTCCAGAGTCAAACCGTTCTCATGTTCCCAGGCCACAGGGTTCCACAATCCACCAATGTCATGTTCCCAGGCCACAGGGTTCCAAAATCAATCCTCAGCTATGTTCCAGGCTACAGGGTTCCAGAATAAAACCTCAGTCAGGTTCCCAGTCCACAGGGTTCCAGAACCAAGGCTCAGTTAGGTTCCCAGGGCACAGTATTCCACAATCTAAACAGATGTCATGTTCCCAGGTCACAGGTTTCCAGAATCACACCTCAGTCATGTTCCCAGGCCACAGGGATCCAGAATCAAACCTCATTCATGTTGCCAGGCCATAGGGAACAACCATCAAACCTCAGTCATATTCCCAGGCCACAAGTTTCCAGAATCAAACCGATTTCATGTTCCCAGGTAACAGGGTACCAGAATCCAAACCGATGTCATATTCCCAGGCCACAGGAAGCCACAATCTAACATCAGTCATGTTCCCAGGCCAATGCTTTCCAGAATCAAATCTCAGTCATATTCCCAGGCCACATGGTTCCAGAATCAAACCTCAGTCGTGTTCCCAGGACACAGGGTTCCAGAATCAAACCTCAGTCATGTTCCCTGGACACAGGTTTCAAAAATAAAATCCCAGTCATGTTTCCAGGCCACAGGATTCCACAATTAAACCTCAGGCATATTCCCAGGCCAGAGGGTTCCACAATCAAACCTCAGTCATGTTGCCAGGCCACAGGGTTCCACCATCAAACCTCAGTCATGTTGCCAGGCCACAGGGTTCCACCATCAAACCTCAGTCATGTTCCCAGGCCACAGGGTTCCTCCATCAAACCTCAATCATGTTCCCAGGACACAGGGTTCCAGAATCAAACCAATGTCAAGTTCCCAGGCCATGGGTTTCCAGTACCAGGCCACAGTCATGTTTCCAGGGCAGAGGTTGCCACAATCAACCCTCAGTCATGTTGCCGGTCCACAGGTTTCTGCCATCAAACCTCAGTCAATTTCCCAGGCCACAGGGTTCCAGAATCAAGCCTCAGTCATTTTGCCAGGCCAGAGTGTTCCACCATCAAACCTCAGTCATGATCCCAGGACACATGTCTCCACAATGAAACCTCAGTCATTTTCCCAGGCCACAGGTTTCCAGAATCAAACCTCAGTCATATTCCCAGTACACATGTTTCCAGAATCAAACCTCAGTCACGTTCCCAGGGAACAGGCTTACAGAAACAAACCTCAGTCATGTTCCCAGGCTACAGGGCTTCAGAATGAAACCACAGTCATGCTCCCAGGCCAGAGGGTTCCACAATCAAACCTCAGCCATGTTCCCAGGCCACAGGGTTCCAGAATCCAACCGATGTCATGTTCCCAGGCCACAGGGTTCCAGAAGCAAACCTCATTCTTGTTCCCTGGACACAGGTTTCCAGAATCAACCCGATATCATGTTCCCTGGCCACAGTCTTCCAGAATCAAACCTCAGTCATGTTGCCAGGCCACAGGTTTCCATCATGAAACCTCAGAAATGTTCCCAGGCCACAGGGTTCCAGAGTCAAACCGTTCTCATGTTCCCAGGCCACAGGGTTCCAGAATCCACCAATGTCATGTTCCCAGGCCACAGGGTTCCAAAATCAATCCTCAGTTATGTTCCCAGGCTACAGGGATCCAGAATAAAACCTCAGTCAGGTTCCCAGTCCACAGGGTTCCAGAACCAAGGCTCAGTCAGGTTCCCAGGGCACAGTACTCCACAATCTAAACAGATGTCATGTTCCCAGGTCACAGGTTTCCAGAATCACACCTCAGTCATGTTCCCAGGCCACAGGGATCCAGAATCAAACCTCATTCATGTTGCCAGGCCATAGGGAACAACCATCAAACCTCAGTCATATTCCCAGGCCACAAGTTTCCAGAATCAAACCGATTTCATGTTCCCAGGTAACAGGGTACCAGAATCCAAACCGATGTCATATTCCCAGGCCACAGGAAGCCACAATCTAACATCAGTCATGTTCCCAGGCCAATGCTTTCCAGAATCAAATCTCAGTCATATTCCCAGGCCACATGGTTCCAGAATCAAACCTCAGTCGTGTTCCCAGGACACAGGGTTCCACAATCAAACCTCAGTCATGTTCCCTGGACACAGGTTTCAAAAATAAAATCCCAGTCATGTTTCCAGGCCACAGGATTCCACAATTAAACCTCAGGCATATTCCCAGGCCAGAGGGTTCCACAATCAAACCTCAGTCATGTTGCCAGGCCACAGGGTTCCACCATCAAACCTCAGTCATGTTGCCAGGCCACAGGGTTCCTCCATCAAACCTCAATCATGTTCCCAGGACACAGGGTTCCAGAATCAAACCAATGTCAAGTTCCCAGGCCATGGGTTTCCAGTACCAGGCCACAGTCATGTTTCCAGGGCAGAGGTTGCCACAATCAACCCTCAGTCATGTTGCCGGTCCACAGGTTTCTGCCATCAAACCTCAGTCAATTTCCCAGGCCACAGGGTTCCAGAATCAAGCCTCAGTCATTTTGCCAGGCCAGAGTGTTCCACCATCAAACCTCAGTCATGATCCCAGGACACATGTCTCCACAATGAAACCTCAGTCATTTTCCCAGGCCACAGGTTTCCAGAATCAAACCTCAGTCATATTCCCAGTACACATGGTTCCAGAATCAAACCTAAGTCACGTTCCCAGGGAACAGGCTTACAGAAACAAACCTCAGTCATGTTCCCAGGCTACAGGGCTTCAGAATGAAACCACAGTCATGCTCCCAGGCCAGAGGGTTCCACAATCAAACCTCAGCCATGTTCCCAGGCCACAGGGTTCCAGAATCCAACCGATGTCATGTTCCCAGGCCACAGGGTTCCAGAAGCAAACCTCATTCTTGTTCCCTGGACACAGGTTTCCAGAATCAACCCGATATCATGTTCCCTGGCCACAGTCTTCCAGAATCAAACCTCAGTCATGTTGCCAGGCCACAGGTTTCCATCATGAAACCTCAGAAATGTTCCCAGGCCACAGGGTTCCAGAGTCAAACCGTTCTCATGTTCCCAGGCCACAGGGTTCCAGAATCCACCGATGTCATGTTCCCAGGCCACAGGGTTCCAGAATCAATCCTCAGTTATGTTCCCAGGCTACAGGGTTCCAGAATAAAACCTCAGTCAGGTTCCCAGTCCACAGGGTTCCAGAACCAAGGCTCAGTCAGGTTCCCAGGGCACAGTACTCCACAATCTAAACAGATGTCATGTTCCCAGGCCACAGGATTCCAGAATCACGCCTCAGTCATATTCCCAGGCCACAGGGATCCAGAATCAAACCTCATTCATGTTGCCAGGCCATAGGGTACCACCATCAAACCTCAGTCATATTCCCAGGCCACAAGTTTCCAAAATCAAACCGATTTCATGTTCCCAGGCAACAGGGTACCAGAATCCACACCGATGTCATATTCCCAGGCCACAGGATGCCACAATCTAACATCAGTCATGTTCCCAGGCCAATGCTTTCCACAATCAAACCTCAGTCATATTCCCAGGCCACATGGTTCCAGAATCAAACCTCGGTCGTGTTCCCAGGACACAGGGTTCCTGAATCAAACCTCAGTCATATTCCCAGGCCAGAGGGTTCCTCCATCAAACCTCAATCATGTTCCGAGGACACAAGGTTCCAGAATCAAACCAATGTCAAGTTCCCAGGCCATGGGTTTCAAGTACCAGGCCACAGTTATGTTTCCAGGGCACAAGGTGCCACAATCAACCCTCAGTCATGTTGCCCGTCCACTGGTTTCTGCCATCAAACCTCAGTTAAGTTCCCAGGCCACAGGGTTCCAGAATCAAGCCTCAGTCATTTTGCCAGGCCAGAGTGTTCCACCATCAAACCTCAGTCATGATCCCAGTCCACATGTTTCCACAATGAAACCTCAGTCATTTTCCCAGGCCACAGGTTTCCAGAATCAAACCTCTGTCATATCCCAAGACACATGGTTCCAGAATCAAACCTAAGTCATGTTCGCAGGCCACAGGTTTCAACAATCAAACCTCAGTCATGTTCCCAGGACAGAGGTGTCCAGAATCAAACCTCAGTCATGTTCCCAGGGAACAGGCTTCCAGAAACAAACCTCAGTCATGTTCCCAGGCCACAGGGCTTCAGAATCAAACCACAGTTATGTTCCCAGGCCAGAGGGTTCCACAATCAAACCTCACTCATATTCCCAGGCCAAAGGGTTCCAGAATCCAACCGATGTCATGTTCCCTGGCCACAGTCTTCCAGAATCAAACCTCAGTCATGTTGCCAGGTCACAGGTTTCCACCATCAAACCTCAGACAAGTTTCCAGCTCACAGGGTTCCAGAGTCAAACCGTTCTCATGTTCCCAGGCCACAGGGTTCCACAATCCACCAATGTCATGTTCCCAGGCCACAGGGTTCCAAAATCAATCCTCAGCTATGTTCCAGGCTACAGGGTTCCAGAATAAAACCTCAGTCAGGTTCCCAGTCCACAGGGTTCCAGAACCAAGGCTCAGTTAGGTTCCCAGGGCACAGTATTCCACAATCTAAACAGATGTCATGTTCCCAGGTCACAGGTTTCCAGAATCACACCTCAGTCATGTTCCCAGGCCACAGGGATCCAGAATCAAACCTCATTCATGTTGCCAGGCCATAGGGAACAACCATCAAACCTCAGTCATATTCCCAGGCCACAAGTTTCCAGAATCAAACCGATTTCATGTTCCCAGGTAACAGGGTACCAGAATCCAAACCGATGTCATATTCCCAGGCCACAGGAAGCCACAATCTAACATCAGTCATGTTCCCAGGCCAATGCTTTCCAGAATCAAATCTCAGTCATATTCCCAGGCCACATGGTTCCAGAATCAAACCTCAGTCGTGTTCCCAGGACACAGGGTTCCAGAATCAAACCTCAGTCATGTTCCCTGGACACAGGTTTCAAAAATAAAATCCCAGTCATGTTTCCAGGCCACAGGATTCCACAATTAAACCTCAGGCATATTCCCAGGCCAGAGGGTTCCACAATCAAACCTCAGTCATGTTGCCAGGCCACAGGGTTCCACCATCAAACCTCAGTCATGTTGCCAGGCCACAGGGTTCCACCATCAAACCTCAGTCATGTTCCCAGGCCACAGGGTTCCTCCATCAAACCTCAATCATGTTCCCAGGACACAGGGTTCCAGAATCAAACCAATGTCAAGTTCCCAGGCCATGGGTTTCCAGTACCAGGCCACAGTCATGTTTCCAGGGCAGAGGTTGCCACAATCAACCCTCAGTCATGTTGCCGGTCCACAGGTTTCTGCCATCAAACCTCAGTCAATTTCCCAGGCCACAGGGTTCCAGAATCAAGCCTCAGTCATTTTGCCAGGCCAGAGTGTTCCACCATCAAACCTCAGTCATGATCCCAGGACACATGTCTCCACAATGAAACCTCAGTCATTTTCCCAGGCCACAGGTTTCCAGAATCAAACCTCAGTCATATTCCCAGTACACATGTTTCCAGAATCAAACCTCAGTCACGTTCCCAGGGAACAGGCTTACAGAAACAAACCTCAGTCATGTTCCCAGGCTACAGGGCTTCAGAATGAAACCACAGTCATGCTCCCAGGCCAGAGGGTTCCACAATCAAACCTCAGCCATGTTCCCAGGCCACAGGGTTCCAGAATCCAACCGATGTCATGTTCCCAGGCCACAGGGTTCCAGAAGCAAACCTCATTCTTGTTCCCTGGACACAGGTTTCCAGAATCAACCCGATATCATGTTCCCTGGCCACAGTCTTCCAGAATCAAACCTCAGTCATGTTGCCAGGCCACAGGTTTCCATCATGAAACCTCAGAAATGTTCCCAGGCCACAGGGTTCCAGAGTCAAACCGTTCTCATGTTCCCAGGCCACAGGGTTCCAGAATCCACCGATGTCATGTTCCCAGGCCACAGGGTTCCAAAATCAATCCTCAGTTATGTTCCCAGGCTACAGGGATCCAGAATAAAACCTCAGTCAGGTTCCCAGTCCACAGGGTTCCAGAACCAAGGCTCAGTCAGGTTCCCAGGGCACAGTACTCCACAATCTAAACAGATGTCATGTTCCCAGGCCACAGGATTCCAGAATCACGCCTCAGTCATATTCCCAGGCCACAGGGATCCAGAATCAAACCTCATTCATGTTGCCAGGCCATAGGGTACCACCATCAAACCTCAGTCATATTCCCAGGCCACAAGTTTCCAAAATCAAACCGATTTCATGTTCCCAGGCAACAGGGTACCAGAATCCACACCGATGTCATATTCCCAGGCCACAGGATGCCACAATCTAACATCAGTCATGTTCCCAGGCCAATGCTTTCCACAATCAAACCTCAGTCATATTCCCAGGCCACATGGTTCCAGAATCAAACCTCGGTCGTGTTCCCAGGACACAGGGTTCCAGAATCAAACCTCAGTCATATTCCCAGGCCAGAGGGTTCCACAATCAAACCTCAGTCATGTTGCCTGGCCACAGTCTTCCAGAATCAAACCTCAGTCATGTTGCCAGGCCACAGGGTTCCACCATCAAACCTCAGTCATGTTCCCAGGACACAGGGTTCCACCAACAAACCTCAGTCATGTTCCCAGGCCACAGGGTTCCTCCATCAAACCTCAATCATGTTCCGAGGACACAAGGTTCCAGAATCAAACCAATGTCAAGTTCCCAGGCCATGGGTTTCAAGTACCAGGCCACAGTTATGTTTCCAGGGCACAGGGTGCCACAATCAACCCTCAGTCATGTTGCCCGTCCACTGGTTTCTGCCATCAAACCTCAGTTAAGTTCCCAGGCCACAGGGTTCCAGAATCAAGCCTCAGTCATTTTGCCAGGCCAGAGTGTTCCACCATCAAACCTCAGTCATGATCCCAGTCCACATGTTTCCACAATGAAACCTCAGTCATTTTCCCAGGCCACAGGTTTCCAGAATCAAACCTCTGTCATATCCCAAGACACATGGTTCCAGAATCAAACCTAAGTCATGTTCGCAGGCCACAGGTTTCAACAATCAAACCTCAGTCATGTTCCCAGGACAGAGGTGTCCAGAATCAAACCTCAGTCATGTTCCCAGGGAACAGGCTTCCAGAAACAAACCTCAGTCATGTTCCCAGGCCACAGGGCTTCAGAATCAAACCACAGTTATGTTCCCAGGCCAGAGGGTTCCACAATCAAACCTCACTCATATTCCCAGGCCAAAGGGTTCCAGAATCCAACCGATGTCATGTTCCCTGGCCACAGTCTTCCAGAATCAAACCTCAGTCATGTTGCCAGGTCACAGGTTTCCACCATCAAACCTCAGACAAGTTTCCAGCTCACAGGGTTCCAGAGTCAAACCGTTCTCATGTTCCCAGGCCACAGGGTTCCACAATCCACCAATGTCATGTTCCCAGGCCACAGGGTTCCAAAATCAATCCTCAGCTATGTTCCAGGCTACAGGGTTCCAGAATAAAACCTCAGTCAGGTTCCCAGTCCACAGGGTTCCAGAACCAAGGCTCAGTTAGGTTCCCAGGGCACAGTATTCCACAATCTAAACAGATGTCATGTTCCCAGGTCACAGGTTTCCAGAATCACACCTCAGTCATGTTCCCAGGCCACAGGGATCCAGAATCAAACCTCATTCATGTTGCCAGGCCATAGGGAACAACCATCAAACCTCAGTCATATTCCCAGGCCACAAGTTTCCAGAATCAAACCGATTTCATGTTCCCAGGTAACAGGGTACCAGAATCCAAACCGATGTCATATTCCCAGGCCACAGGAAGCCACAATCTAACATCAGTCATGTTCCCAGGCCAATGCTTTCCAGAATCAAATCTCAGTCATATTCCCAGGCCACATGGTTCCAGAATCAAACCTCAGTCGTGTTCCCAGGACACAGGGTTCCACAATAAAACCTCAGTCATGTTCCCTGGACACAGGTTTCAAAAATAAAATCCCAGTCATGTTTCCAGGCCACAGGATTCCACAATTAAACCTCAGGCATATTCCCAGGCCAGAGGGTTCCACAATCAAACCTCAGTCATGTTGCCAGGCCACAGGGTTCCACCATCAAACCTCAGTCATGTTGCCAGGCCACAGGGTTCCACCATCAAACCTCAGTCATGTTCCCAGGCCACAGGGTTCCTCCATCAAACCTCAATCATGTTCCCAGGACACAGGGTTCCAGAATCAAACCAATGTCAAGTTCCCAGGCCATGGGTTTCCAGTACCAGGCCACAGTCATGTTTCCAGGGCAGAGGTTGCCACAATCAACCCTCAGTCATGTTGCCGGTCCACAGGTTTCTGCCATCAAACCTCAGTCAATTTCCCAGGCCACAGGGTTCCAGAATCAAGCCTCAGTCATTTTGCCAGGCCAGAGTGTTCCACCATCAAACCTCAGTCATGATCCCAGGACACATGTCTCCACAATGAAACCTCAGTCATTTTCCCAGGCCACAGGTTTCCAGAATCAAACCTCAGTCATATTCCCAGTACACATGTTTCCAGAATCAAACCTCAGTCACGTTCCCAGGGAACAGGCTTACAGAAACAAACCTCAGTCATGTTCCCAGGCTACAGGGCTTCAGAATGAAACCACAGTCATGCTCCCAGGCCAGAGGGTTCCACAATCAAACCTCAGCCATGTTCCCAGGCCACAGGGTTCCAGAATCCAACCGATGTCATGTTCCCAGGCCACAGGGTTCCAGAAGCAAACCTCATTCTTGTTCCCTGGACACAGGTTTCCAGAATCAACCCGATATCATGTTCCCTGGCCACAGTCTTCCAGAATCAAACCTCAGTCATGTTGCCAGGCCACAGGTTTCCATCATGAAACCTCAGAAATGTTCCCAGGCCACAGGGTTCCAGAGTCAAACCGTTCTCATGTTCCCAGGCCACAGGGTTCCAGAATCCACCGATGTCATGTTCCCAGGCCACAGGGTTCCAGAATCAATCCTCAGTTATGTTCCCAGGCTACAGGGTTCCAGAATAAAACCTCAGTCAGGTTCCCAGTCCACAGGGTTCCAGAACCAAGGCTCAGTCAGGTTCCCAGGGCACAGTACTCCACAATCTAAACAGATGTCATGTTCCCAGGCCACAGGATTCCAGAATCACGCCTCAGTCATATTCCCAGGCCACAGGGATCCAGAATCAAACCTCATTCATGTTGCCAGGCCATAGGGTACCACCATCAAACCTCAGTCATATTCCCAGGCCACAAGTTTCCAAAATCAAACCGATTTCATGTTCCCAGGCAACAGGGTACCAGAATCCACACCGATGTCATATTCCCAGGCCACAGGATGCCACAATCTAACATCAGTCATGTTCCCAGGCCAATGCTTTCCACAATCAAACCTCAGTCATATTCCCAGGCCACATGGTTCCAGAATCAAACCTCGGTCGTGTTCCCAGGACACAGGGTTCCAGAATCAAACCTCAGTCATATTCCCAGGCCAGAGGGTTCCACAATCAAACCTCAGTCATGTTCCCTGGCCACAGTCTTCCAGAATCAAACCTCAGTCATGTTGCCAGGCCACAGGGTTCCACCATCAAACCTCAGTCATGTTCCCAGGCCACAGGGTTCCACCAACAAACCTCAGTCATGTTCCCAGGCCACAGGGTTCCTCCATCAAACCTCAATCATGTTCCGAGGACACAAGGTTCCAGAATCAAACCAATGTCAAGTTCCCAGGCCATGGGTTTCAAGTACCAGGCCACAGTTATGTTTCCAGGGCACAGGGTGCCACAATCAACCCTCAGTCATGTTGCCCGTCCACTGGTTTCGGCCATCAAACCTCAGTTAAGTTCCCAGGCCACAGGGTTCCAGAATCAAGCCTCAGTCATTTTGCCAGGCCAGAGTGTTCCACCATCAAACCTCAGTCATGATCCCAGTCCACATGTTTCCACAATGAAACCTCAGTCATTTTCCCAGGCCACAGGTTTCCAGAATCAAACCTCTGTCATATCCCAAGACACATGGTTCCAGAATCAAACCTAAGTCATGTTCGCAGGCCACAGGTTTCAACAATCAAACCTCAGTCATGTTCCCAGGACAGAGGTGTCCAGAATCAAACCTCAGTCATGTTCCCAGGGAACAGGCTTCCAGAAACAAACCTCAGTCATGTTCCCAGGCCACAGGGCTTCAGAATCAAACCACAGTTATGTTCCCAGGCCAGAGGGTTCCACAATCAAACCTCACTCATATTCCCAGGCCAAAGGGTTCCAGAATCCAACCGATGTCATGTTCCCTGGCCACAGTCTTCCAGAATCAAACCTCAGTCATGTTGCCAGGTCACAGGTTTCCACCATCAAACCTCAGACAAGTTTCCAGCTCACAGGGTTCCAGAGTCAAACCGTTCTCATGTTCCCAGGCCACAGGGTTCCACAATCCACCAATGTCATGTTCCCAGGCCACAGGGTTCCAAAATCAATCCTCAGCTATGTTCCAGGCTACAGGGTTCCAGAATAAAACCTCAGTCAGGTTCCCAGTCCACAGGGTTCCAGAACCAAGGCTCAGTTAGGTTCCCAGGGCACAGTATTCCACAATCTAAACAGATGTCATGTTCCCAGGTCACAGGTTTCCAGAATCACACCTCAGTCATGTTCCCAGGCCACAGGGATCCAGAATCAAACCTCATTCATGTTGCCAGGCCATAGGGAACAACCATCAAACCTCAGTCATATTCCCAGGCCACAAGTTTCCAGAATCAAACCGATTTCATGTTCCCAGGTAACAGGGTACCAGAATCCAAACCGATGTCATATTCCCAGGCCACAGGAAGCCACAATCTAACATCAGTCATGTTCCCAGGCCAATGCTTTCCAGAATCAAATCTCAGTCATATTCCCAGGCCACATGGTTCCAGAATCAAACCTCGGTCGTGTTCCCAGGACACAGGGTTCCAGAATCAAACCTCAGTCATGTTCCCTGGACACAGGTTTCAAAAATAAAATCCCAGTCATGTTTCCAGGCCACAGGATTCCACAATTAAACCTCAGGCATATTCCCAGGCCAGAGGGTTCCACAATCAAACCTCAGTCATGTTGCCAGGCCACAGGGTTCCACCATCAAACCTCAGTCATGTTGCCAGGCCACAGGGTTCCACCATCAAACCTCAGTCATGTTCCCAGGCCACAGGGTTCCTCCATCAAACCTCAATCATGTTCCCAGGACACAGGGTTCCAGAATCAAACCAATGTCAAGTTCCCAGGCCATGGGTTTCCAGTACCAGGCCACAGTCATGTTTCCAGGGCAGAGGTTGCCACAATCAACCCTCAGTCATGTTGCCGGTCCACAGGTTTCTGCCATCAAACCTCAGTCAATTTCCCAGGCCACAGGGTTCCAGAATCAAGCCTCAGTCATTTTGCCAGGCCAGAGTGTTCCACCATCAAACCTCAGTCATGATCCCAGGACACATGTCTCCACAATGAAACCTCAGTCATTTTCCCAGGCCACAGGTTTCCAGAATCAAACCTCAGTCATATTCCCAGTACACATGTTTCCAGAATCAAACCTCAGTCACGTTCCCAGGGAACAGGCTTACAGAAACAAACCTCAGTCATGTTCCCAGGCTACAGGGCTTCAGAATGAAACCACAGTCATGCTCCCAGGCCAGAGGGTTCCACAATCAAACCTCAGCCATGTTCCCAGGCCACAGGGTTCCAGAATCCAACCGATGTCATGTTCCCAGGCCACAGGGTTCCAGAAGCAAACCTCATTCTTGTTCCCTGGACACAGGTTTCCAGAATCAACCCGATATCATGTTCCCTGGCCACAGTCTTCCAGAATCAAACCTCAGTCATGTTGCCAGGCCACAGGTTTCCATCATGAAACCTCAGAAATGTTCCCAGGCCACAGGGTTCCAGAGTCAAACCGTTCTCATGTTCCCAGGCCACAGGGTTCCAGAATCCACCGATGTCATGTTCCCAGGCCACAGGGTTCCAAAATCAATCCTCAGTTATGTTCCCAGGCTACAGGGATCCAGAATAAAACCTCAGTCAGGTTCCCAGTCCACAGGGTTCCAGAACCAAGGCTCAGTCAGGTTCCCAGGGCACAGTACTCCACAATCTAAACAGATGTCATGTTCCCAGGCCACAGGATTCCAGAATCACGCCTCAGTCATATTCCCAGGCCACAGGGATCCAGAATCAAACCTCATTCATGTTGCCAGGCCATAGGGTACCACCATCAAACCTCAGTCATATTCCCAGGCCACAAGTTTCCAAAATCAAACCGATTTCATGTTCCCAGGCAACAGGGTACCAGAATCCACACCGATGTCATATTCCCAGGCCACAGGATGCCACAATCTAACATCAGTCATGTTCCCAGGCCAATGCTTTCCACAATCAAACCTCAGTCATATTCCCAGGCCACATGGTTCCAGAATCAAACCTCGGTCGTGTTCCCAGGACACAGGGTTCCAGAATCAAACCTCAGTCATATTCCCAGGCCAGAGGGTTCCACAATCAAACCTCAGTCATGTTGCCTGGCCACAGTCTTCCAGAATCAAACCTCAGTCATGTTGCCAGGCCACAGGGTTCCACCATCAAACCTCAGTCATGTTCCCAGGACACAGGGTTCCACCAACAAACCTCAGTCATGTTCCCAGGCCACAGGGTTCCTCCATCAAACCTCAATCATGTTCCGAGGACACAAGGTTCCAGAATCAAACCAATGTCAAGTTCCCAGGCCATGGGTTTCAAGTACCAGGCCACAGTTATGTTTCCAGGGCACAGGGTGCCACAATCAACCCTCAGTCATGTTGCCCGTCCACTGGTTTCTGCCATCAAACCTCAGTTAAGTTCCCAGGCCACAGGGTTCCAGAATCAAGCCTCAGTCATTTTGCCAGGCCAGAGTGTTCCACCATCAAACCTCAGTCATGATCCCAGTCCACATGTTTCCACAATGAAACCTCAGTCATTTTCCCAGGCCACAGGTTTCCAGAATCAAACCTCTGTCATATCCCAAGACACATGGTTCCAGAATCAAACCTAAGTCATGTTCGCAGGCCACAGGTTTCAACAATCAAACCTCAGTCATGTTCCCAGGACAGAGGTGTCCAGAATCAAACCTCAGTCATGTTCCCAGGGAACAGGCTTCCAGAAACAAACCTCAGTCATGTTCCCAGGCCACAGGGCTTCAGAATCAAACCACAGTTATGTTCCCAGGCCAGAGGGTTCCACAATCAAACCTCACTCATATTCCCAGGCCAAAGGGTTCCAGAATCCAACCGATGTCATGTTCCCTGGCCACAGTCTTCCAGAATCAAACCTCAGTCATGTTGCCAGGTCACAGGTTTCCACCATCAAACCTCAGACAAGTTTCCAGCTCACAGGGTTCCAGAGTCAAACCGTTCTCATGTTCCCAGGCCACAGGGTTCCACAATCCACCAATGTCATGTTCCCAGGCCACAGGGTTCCAAAATCAATCCTCAGCTATGTTCCAGGCTACAGGGTTCCAGAATAAAACCTCAGTCAGGTTCCCAGTCCACAGGGTTCCAGAACCAAGGCTCAGTTAGGTTCCCAGGGCACAGTATTCCACAATCTAAACAGATGTCATGTTCCCAGGTCACAGGTTTCCAGAATCACACCTCAGTCATGTTCCCAGGCCACAGGGATCCAGAATCAAACCTCATTCATGTTGCCAGGCCATAGGGAACAACCATCAAACCTCAGTCATATTCCCAGGCCACAAGTTTCCAGAATCAAACCGATTTCATGTTCCCAGGTAACAGGGTACCAGAATCCAAACCGATGTCATATTCCCAGGCCACAGGAAGCCACAATCTAACATCAGTCATGTTCCCAGGCCAATGCTTTCCAGAATCAAATCTCAGTCATATTCCCAGGCCACATGGTTCCAGAATCAAACCTCAGTCGTGTTCCCAGGACACAGGGTTCCACAATAAAACCTCAGTCATGTTCCCTGGACACAGGTTTCAAAAATAAAATCCCAGTCATGTTTCCAGGCCACAGGATTCCACAATTAAACCTCAGGCATATTCCCAGGCCAGAGGGTTCCACAATCAAACCTCAGTCATGTTGCCAGGCCACAGGGTTCCACCATCAAACCTCAGTCATGTTGCCAGGCCACAGGGTTCCACCATCAAACCTCAGTCATGTTCCCAGGCCACAGGGTTCCTCCATCAAACCTCAATCATGTTCCCAGGACACAGGGTTCCAGAATCAAACCAATGTCAAGTTCCCAGGCCATGGGTTTCCAGTACCAGGCCACAGTCATGTTTCCAGGGCAGAGGTTGCCACAATCAACCCTCAGTCATGTTGCCGGTCCACAGGTTTCTGCCATCAAACCTCAGTCAATTTCCCAGGCCACAGGGTTCCAGAATCAAGCCTCAGTCATTTTGCCAGGCCAGAGTGTTCCACCATCAAACCTCAGTCATGATCCCAGGACACATGTCTCCACAATGAAACCTCAGTCATTTTCCCAGGCCACAGGTTTCCAGAATCAAACCTCAGTCATATTCCCAGTACACATGTTTCCAGAATCAAACCTCAGTCACGTTCCCAGGGAACAGGCTTACAGAAACAAACCTCAGTCATGTTCCCAGGCTACAGGGCTTCAGAATGAAACCACAGTCATGCTCCCAGGCCAGAGGGTTCCACAATCAAACCTCAGCCATGTTCCCAGGCCACAGGGTTCCAGAATCCAACCGATGTCATGTTCCCAGGCCACAGGGTTCCAGAAGCAAACCTCATTCTTGTTCCCTGGACACAGGTTTCCAGAATCAACCCGATATCATGTTCCCTGGCCACAGTCTTCCAGAATCAAACCTCAGTCATGTTGCCAGGCCACAGGTTTCCATCATGAAACCTCAGAAATGTTCCCAGGCCACAGGGTTCCAGAGTCAAACCGTTCTCATGTTCCCAGGCCACAGGGTTCCAGAATCCACCGATGTCATGTTCCCAGGCCACAGGGTTCCAGAATCAATCCTCAGTTATGTTCCCAGGCTACAGGGTTCCAGAATAAAACCTCAGTCAGGTTCCCAGTCCACAGGGTTCCAGAACCAAGGCTCAGTCAGGTTCCCAGGGCACAGTACTCCACAATCTAAACAGATGTCATGTTCCCAGGCCACAGGATTCCAGAATCACGCCTCAGTCATATTCCCAGGCCACAGGGATCCAGAATCAAACCTCATTCATGTTGCCAGGCCATAGGGTACCACCATCAAACCTCAGTCATATTCCCAGGCCACAAGTTTCCAAAATCAAACCGATTTCATGTTCCCAGGCAACAGGGTACCAGAATCCACACCGATGTCATATTCCCAGGCCACAGGATGCCACAATCTAACATCAGTCATGTTCCCAGGCCAATGCTTTCCACAATCAAACCTCAGTCATATTCCCAGGCCACATGGTTCCAGAATCAAACCTCGGTCGTGTTCCCAGGACACAGGGTTCCAGAATCAAACCTCAGTCATATTCCCAGGCCAGAGGGTTCCACAATCAAACCTCAGTCATGTTCCCTGGCCACAGTCTTCCAGAATCAAACCTCAGTCATGTTGCCAGGCCACAGGGTTCCACCATCAAACCTCAGTCATGTTCCCAGGCCACAGGGTTCCACCAACAAACCTCAGTCATGTTCCCAGGCCACAGGGTTCCTCCATCAAACCTCAATCATGTTCCGAGGACACAAGGTTCCAGAATCAAACCAATGTCAAGTTCCCAGGCCATGGGTTTCAAGTACCAGGCCACAGTTATGTTTCCAGGGCACAGGGTGCCACAATCAACCCTCAGTCATGTTGCCCGTCCACTGGTTTCGGCCATCAAACCTCAGTTAAGTTCCCAGGCCACAGGGTTCCAGAATCAAGCCTCAGTCATTTTGCCAGGCCAGAGTGTTCCACCATCAAACCTCAGTCATGATCCCAGTCCACATGTTTCCACAATGAAACCTCAGTCATTTTCCCAGGCCACAGGTTTCCAGAATCAAACCTCTGTCATATCCCAAGACACATGGTTCCAGAATCAAACCTAAGTCATGTTCGCAGGCCACAGGTTTCAACAATCAAACCTCAGTCATGTTCCCAGGACAGAGGTGTCCAGAATCAAACCTCAGTCATGTTCCCAGGGAACAGGCTTCCAGAAACAAACCTCAGTCATGTTCCCAGGCCACAGGGCTTCAGAATCAAACCACAGTTATGTTCCCAGGCCAGAGGGTTCCACAATCAAACCTCACTCATATTCCCAGGCCAAAGGGTTCCAGAATCCAACCGATGTCATGTTCCCTGGCCACAGTCTTCCAGAATCAAACCTCAGTCATGTTGCCAGGTCACAGGTTTCCACCATCAAACCTCAGACAAGTTTCCAGCTCACAGGGTTCCAGAGTCAAACCGTTCTCATGTTCCCAGGCCACAGGGTTCCACAATCCACCAATGTCATGTTCCCAGGCCACAGGGTTCCAAAATCAATCCTCAGCTATGTTCCAGGCTACAGGGTTCCAGAATAAAACCTCAGTCAGGTTCCCAGTCCACAGGGTTCCAGAACCAAGGCTCAGTTAGGTTCCCAGGGCACAGTATTCCACAATCTAAACAGATGTCATGTTCCCAGGTCACAGGTTTCCAGAATCACACCTCAGTCATGTTCCCAGGCCACAGGGATCCAGAATCAAACCTCATTCATGTTGCCAGGCCATAGGGAACAACCATCAAACCTCAGTCATATTCCCAGGCCACAAGTTTCCAGAATCAAACCGATTTCATGTTCCCAGGTAACAGGGTACCAGAATCCAAACCGATGTCATATTCCCAGGCCACAGGAAGCCACAATCTAACATCAGTCATGTTCCCAGGCCAATGCTTTCCAGAATCAAATCTCAGTCATATTCCCAGGCCACATGGTTCCAGAATCAAACCTCAGTCGTGTTCCCAGGACACAGGGTTCCACAATAAAACCTCAGTCATGTTCCCTGGACACAGGTTTCAAAAATAAAATCCCAGTCATGTTTCCAGGCCACAGGATTCCACAATTAAACCTCAGGCATATTCCCAGGCCAGAGGGTTCCACAATCAAACCTCAGTCATGTTGCCAGGCCACAGGGTTCCACCATCAAACCTCAGTCATGTTGCCAGGCCACAGGGTTCCACCATCAAACCTCAGTCATGTTCCCAGGCCACAGGGTTCCTCCATCAAACCTCAATCATGTTCCCAGGACACAGGGTTCCAGAATCAAACCAATGTCAAGTTCCCAGGCCATGGGTTTCCAGTACCAGGCCACAGTCATGTTTCCAGGGCAGAGGTTGCCACAATCAACCCTCAGTCATGTTGCCGGTCCACAGGTTTCTGCCATCAAACCTCAGTCAATTTCCCAGGCCACAGGGTTCCAGAATCAAGCCTCAGTCATTTTGCCAGGCCAGAGTGTTCCACCATCAAACCTCAGTCATGATCCCAGGACACATGTCTCCACAATGAAACCTCAGTCATTTTCCCAGGCCACAGGTTTCCAGAATCAAACCTCAGTCATATTCCCAGTACACATGTTTCCAGAATCAAACCTCAGTCACGTTCCCAGGGAACAGGCTTACAGAAACAAACCTCAGTCATGTTCCCAGGCTACAGGGCTTCAGAATGAAACCACAGTCATGCTCCCAGGCCAGAGGGTTCCACAATCAAACCTCAGCCATGTTCCCAGGCCACAGGGTTCCAGAATCCAACCGATGTCATGTTCCCAGGCCACAGGGTTCCAGAAGCAAACCTCATTCTTGTTCCCTGGACACAGGTTTCCAGAATCAACCCGATATCATGTTCCCTGGCCACAGTCTTCCAGAATCAAACCTCAGTCATGTTGCCAGGCCACAGGTTTCCATCATGAAACCTCAGAAATGTTCCCAGGCCACAGGGTTCCAGAGTCAAACCGTTCTCATGTTCCCAGGCCACAGGGTTCCAGAATCCACCGATGTCATGTTCCCAGGCCACAGGGTTCCAGAATCAATCCTCAGTTATGTTCCCAGGCTACAGGGTTCCAGAATAAAACCTCAGTCATGTTCCCAGTCCACAGGCTTCCAGAACCAAGGCTCAGTCAGGTTCCCAGGGCACAGTACTCCACAATCTAAACAGATGTCATGTTCCCAGGCCACAGGATTCCAGAATCACGCCTCAGTCATATTCCCAGGCCACAGGGATCCAGAATCAAACCTCATTCATGTTGCCAGGCCATAGGGTACCACCATCAAACCTCAGTCATATTCCCAGGCCACAAGTTTCCAAAATCAAACCGATTTCATGTTCCCAGGCAACAGGGTACCAGAATCCACACTGATGTCATATTCCCAGGCCACAGGATGCCACAATCTAACATCAGTCATGTTCCCAGGCCAATGCTTTCCACAATCAAACCTCAGTCATATTCCCAGGCCACATGGTTCCAGAATCAAACCTCGGTCGTGTTCCCAGGACACAGGGTTCCAGAATCAAACCTCAGTCATATTCCCAGGCCAGAGGGTTCCACAATCAAACCTCAGTCATGTTGCCAGGCCACAGGGTTCCACCATCAAACCTCAGTCATGTTGCCAGGCCACAGGGTTCCACCATCAAACCTCAGTCATGTTCCCAGGACACAGGGTTCCACCAACAAACCTCAGTCATGTTCCCAGGCCACAGGGTTCCTCCATCAAACCTCACTCATGTTCCGAGGACACAAGGTTCCAGAATCAAACCAATGTCAAGTTCCCAGGCCATGGGTTTCAAGTACCAGGCCACAGTTATGTTTCCAGGGCACAGGGTGCCACAATCAACCCTCAGTCATGTTGCCCGTCCACTGGTTTCTGCCATCAAACCTCAGTTAAGTTCCCAGGCCACAGGGTTCCAGAATCAAGCCTCAGTCATTTTGCCAGGCCAGAGTGTTCCACCATCAAACCTCAGTCATGATCCCAGTCCACATGTTTCCACAATGAAACCTCAGTCATTTTCCCAGGCCACAGGTTTCCAGAATCAAACCTCTGTCATATCCCAAGACACATGGTTCCAGAATCAAACCTAAGTCATGTTCGCAGGCCACAGGTTTCAACAATCAAACCTCAGTCATGTTCCCAGGACAGAGGTGTCCAGAATCAAACCTCAGTCATGTTCCCAGGGAACAGGCTTCCAGAAACAAACCTCAGTCATGTTCCCAGGCCACAGGGCTTCAGAATCAAACCACAGTTATGTTCCCAGGCCAGAGGGTTCCACAATCAAACCTCACTCATATTCCCAGGCCAAAGGGTTCCAGAATCCAACCGATGTCATGTTCCCTGGCCACAGTCTTCCAGAATCAAACCTCAGTCATGTTGCCAGGTCACAGGTTTCCACCATCAAACCTCAGACAAGTTTCCAGCTCACAGGGTTCCAGAGTCAAACCGTTCTCATGTTCCCAGGCCACAGGGTTCCACAATCCACCAATGTCATGTTCCCAGGCCACAGGGTTCCAAAATCAATCCTCAGCTATGTTCCAGGCTACAGGGTTCCAGAATAAAACCTCAGTCAGGTTCCCAGTCCACAGGGTTCCAGAACCAAGGCTCAGTTAGGTTCCCAGGGCACAGTATTCCACAATCTAAACAGATGTCATGTTCCCAGGTCACAGGTTTCCAGAATCACACCTCAGTCATGTTCCCAGGCCACAGGGATCCAGAATCAAACCTCATTCATGTTGCCAGGCCATAGGGAACAACCATCAAACCTCAGTCATATTCCCAGGCCACAAGTTTCCAGAATCAAACCGATTTCATGTTCCCAGGTAACAGGGTACCAGAATCCAAACCGATGTCATATTCCCAGGCCACAGGAAGCCACAATCTAACATCAGTCATGTTCCCAGGCCAATGCTTTCCAGAATCAAATCTCAGTCATATTCCCAGGCCACATGGTTCCAGAATCAAACCTCAGTCGTGTTCCCAGGACACAGGGTTCCAGAATCAAACCTCAGTCATGTTCCCTGGACACAGGTTTCAAAAATAAAATCCCAGTCATGTTTCCAGGCCACAGGATTCCACAATTAAACCTCAGGCATATTCCCAGGCCAGAGGGTTCCACAATCAAACCTCAGTCATGTTGCCAGGCCACAGGGTTCCACCATCAAACCTCAGTCATGTTGCCAGGCCACAGGGTTCCTCCATCAAACCTCAATCATGTTCCCAGGACACAGGGTTCCAGAATCAAACCAATGTCAAGTTCCCAGGCCATGGGTTTCCAGTACCAGGCCACAGTCATGTTTCCAGGGCAGAGGTTGCCACAATCAACCCTCAGTCATGTTGCCGGTCCACAGGTTTCTGCCATCAAACCTCAGTCAATTTCCCAGGCCACAGGGTTCCAGAATCAAGCCTCAGTCATTTTGCCAGGCCAGAGTGTTCCACCATCAAACCTCAGTCATGATCCCAGGACACATGTCTCCACAATGAAACCTCAGTCATTTTCCCAGGCCACAGGTTTCCAGAATCAAACCTCAGTCATATTCCCAGTACACATGTTTCCAGAATCAAACCTCAGTCACGTTCCCAGGGAACAGGCTTACAGAAACAAACCTCAGTCATGTTCCCAGGCTACAGGGCTTCAGAATGAAACCACAGTCATGCTCCCAGGCCAGAGGGTTCCACAATCAAACCTCAGCCATGTTCCCAGGCCACAGGGTTCCAGAATCCAACCGATGTCATGTTCCCAGGCCACAGGGTTCCAGAAGCAAACCTCATTCTTGTTCCCTGGACACAGGTTTCCAGAATCAACCCGATATCATGTTCCCTGGCCACAGTCTTCCAGAATCAAACCTCAGTCATGTTGCCAGGCCACAGGTTTCCATCATGAAACCTCAGAAATGTTCCCAGGCCACAGGGTTCCAGAGTCAAACCGTTCTCATGTTCCCAGGCCACAGGGTTCCAGAATCCACCAATGTCATGTTCCCAGGCCACAGGGTTCCAGAATCAATCCTCAGTTATGTTCCCAGGCTACAGGGTTCCAGAATAAAACCTCAGTCATGTTCCCAGTCCACAGGCTTCCAGAACCAAGGCTCAGTCAGGTTCCCAGGGCACAGTACTCCACAATCTAAACAGATGTCATGTTCCCAGGCCACAGGATTCCAGAATCACGCCTCAGTCATATTCCCAGGCCACAGGGATCCAGAATCAAACCTCATTCATGTTGCCAGGCCATAGGGTACCACCATCAAACCTCAGTCATATTCCCAGGCCACAAGTTTCCAAAATCAAACCGATTTCATGTTCCCAGGCAACAGGGTACCAGAATCCACACCGATGTCATATTCCCAGGCCACAGGATGCCACAATCTAACATCAGTCATGTTCCCAGGCCAATGCTTTCCACAATCAAACCTCAGTCATATTCCCAGGCCACATGGTTCCAGAATCAAACCTCGGTCGTGTTCCCAGGACACAGGGTTCCAGAATCAAACCTCAGTCATATTCCCAGGCCAGAGGGTTCCACAATCAAACCTCAGTCATGTTGCCAGGCCACAGGGTTCCACCATCAAACCTCAGTCATGTTCCCAGGACACAGGGTTCCACCAAGAAACCTCAGTCATGTTCCCAGGCCACAGGGTTCCTCCATCAAACCTCAATCATGTTCCGAGGACACAAGGTTCCAGAATCAAACCAATGTCAAGTTCCCAGGCCATGGGTTTCAAGTACCAGGCCACAGTTATGTTTCCAGGGCACAGGGTGCCACAATCAACCCTCAGTCATGTTGCCCGTCCACTGGTTTCTGCCATCAAACCTCAGTTAAGTTCCCAGGCCACAGGGTTCCAGAATCAAGCCTCAGTCATTTTGCCAGGCCAGAGTGTTCCACCATCAAACCTCAGTCATGATCCCAGTCCACATGTTTCCACAATGAAACCTCAGTCATTTTCCCAGGCCACAGGTTTCCAGAATCAAACCTCTGTCATATCCCAAGACACATGGTTCCAGAATCAAACCTAAGTCATGTTCGCAGGCCACAGGTTTCAACAATCAAACCTCAGTCATGTTCCCAGGACAGAGGTGTCCAGAATCAAACCTCAGTCATGTTCCCAGGGAACAGGCTTCCAGAAACAAACCTCAGTCATGTTCCCAGGCCACAGGGCTTCAGAATCAAACCACAGTTATGTTCCCAGGCCAGAGGGTTCCACAATCAAACCTCACTCATATTCCCAGGCCAAAGGGTTCCAGAATCCAACCGATGTCATGTTCCCTGGCCACAGTCTTCCAGAATCAAACCTCAGTCATGTTGCCAGGTCACAGGTTTCCACCATCAAACCTCAGACAAGTTTCCAGCTCACAGGGTTCCAGAGTCAAACCGTTCTCATGTTCCCAGGCCACAGGGTTCCACAATCCACCAATGTCATGTTCCCAGGCCACAGGGTTCCAAAATCAATCCTCAGCTATGTTCCAGGCTACAGGGTTCCAGAATAAAACCTCAGTCAGGTTCCCAGTCCACAGGGTTCCAGAACCAAGGCTCAGTTAGGTTCCCAGGGCACAGTATTCCACAATCTAAACAGATGTCATGTTCCCAGGTCACAGGTTTCCAGAATCACACCTCAGTCATGTTCCCAGGCCACAGGGATCCAGAATCAAACCTCATTCATGTTGCCAGGCCATAGGGAACAACCATCAAACCTCAGTCATATTCCCAGGCCACAAGTTTCCAGAATCAAACCGATTTCATGTTCCCAGGTAACAGGGTACCAGAATCCAAACCGATGTCATATTCCCAGGCCACAGGAAGCCACAATCTAACATCAGTCATGTTCCCAGGCCAATGCTTTCCAGAATCAAATCTCAGTCATATTCCCAGGCCACATGGTTCCAGAATCAAACCTCAGTCGTGTTCCCAGGACACAGGGTTCCACAATCAAACCTCAGTCATGTTCCCTGGACACAGGTTTCAAAAATAAAATCCCAGTCATGTTTCCAGGCCACAGGATTCCACAATTAAACCTCAGGCATATTCCCAGGCCAGAGGGTTCCACAATCAAACCTCAGTCATGTTGCCAGGCCACAGGGTTCCACCATCAAACCTCAGTCATGTTGCCAGGCCACAGGGTTCCACCATCAAACCTCAGTCATGTTCCCAGGCCACAGGGTTCCTCCATCAAACCTCAATCATGTTCCCAGGACACAGGGTTCCAGAATCAAACCAATGTCAAGTTCCCAGGCCATGGGTTTCCAGTACCAGGCCACAGTCATGTTTCCAGGGCAGAGGTTGCCACAATCAACCCTCAGTCATGTTGCCGGTCCACAGGTTTCTGCCATCAAACCTCAGTCAATTTCCCAGGCCACAGGGTTCCAGAATCAAGCCTCAGTCATTTTGCCAGGCCAGAGTGTTCCACCATCAAACCTCAGTCATGATCCCAGGACACATGTCTCCACAATGAAACCTCAGTCATTTTCCCAGGCCACAGGTTTCCAGAATCAAACCTCAGTCATATTCCCAGTACACATGTTTCCAGAATCAAACCTCAGTCACGTTCCCAGGGAACAGGCTTACAGAAACAAACCTCAGTCATGTTCCCAGGCTACAGGGCTTCAGAATGAAACCACAGTCATGCTCCCAGGCCAGAGGGTTCCACAATCAAACCTCAGCCATGTTCCCAGGCCACAGGGTTCCAGAATCCAACCGATGTCATGTTCCCAGGCCACAGGGTTCCAGAAGCAAACCTCATTCTTGTTCCCTGGACACAGGTTTCCAGAATCAACCCGATATCATGTTCCCTGGCCACAGTCTTCCAGAATCAAACCTCAGTCATGTTGCCAGGCCACAGGTTTCCATCATGAAACCTCAGAAATGTTCCCAGGCCACAGGGTTCCAGAGTCAAACCGTTCTCATGTTCCCAGGCCACAGGGTTCCAGAATCCACCGATGTCATGTTCCCAGGCCACAGGGTTCCAAAATCAATCCTCAGTTATGTTCCCAGGCTACAGGGATCCAGAATAAAACCTCAGTCAGGTTCCCAGTCCACAGGGTTCCAGAACCAAGGCTCAGTCAGGTTCCCAGGGCACAGTACTCCACAATCTAAACAGATGTCATGTTCCCAGGCCACAGGATTCCAGAATCACGCCTCAGTCATATTCCCAGGCCACAGGGATCCAGAATCAAACCTCATTCATGTTGCCAGGCCATAGGGTACCACCATCAAACCTCAGTCATATTCCCAGGCCACAAGTTTCCAAAATCAAACCGATTTCATGTTCCCAGGCAACAGGGTACCAGAATCCACACCGATGTCATATTCCCAGGCCACAGGATGCCACAATCTAACATCAGTCATGTTCCCAGGCCAATGCTTTCCACAATCAAACCTCAGTCATATTCTCAGGCCACATGGTTCCAGAATCAAACCTCGGTCGTGTTCCCAGGACACAGGGTTCCAGAATCAAACCTCAGTCATATTCCCAGGCCAGAGGGTTCCACAATCAAACCTCAGTCATGTTGCCTGGCCACAGTCTTCCAGAATCAAACCTCAGTCATGTTGCCAGGCCACAGGGTTCCACCATCAAACCTCAGTCATGTTCGCAGGACACAGGGTTCCACCAACAAACCTCAGTCATGTTCCCAGGCCACAGGGTTCCTCCATCAAACCTCAATCATGTTCCGAGGACACAAGGTTCCAGAATCAAACCAATGTCAAGTTCCCAGGCCATGGGTTTCAAGTACCAGGCCACAGTTATGTTTCCAGGGCACAGGGTGCCACAATCAACCCTCAGTCATGTTGCCCGTCCACTGGTTTCTGCCATCAAACCTCAGTTAAGTTCCCAGGCCACAGGGTTCCAGAATCAAGCCTCAGTCATTTTGCCAGGCCAGAGTGTTCCACCATCAAACCTCAGTCATGATCCCAGTCCACATGTTTCCACAATGAAACCTCAGTCATTTTCCCAGGCCACAGGTTTCCAGAATCAAACCTCTGTCATATCCCAAGACACATGGTTCCAGAATCAAACCTAAGTCATGTTCGCAGGCCACAGGTTTCAACAATCAAACCTCAGTCATGTTCCCAGGACAGAGGTGTCCAGAATCAAACCTCAGTCATGTTCCCAGGGAACAGGCTTCCAGAAACAAACCTCAGTCATGTTCCCAGGCCACAGGGCTTCAGAATCAAACCACAGTTATGTTCCCAGGCCAGAGGGTTCCACAATCAAACCTCACTCATATTCCCAGGCCAAAGGGTTCCAGAATCCAACCGATGTCATGTTCCCTGGCCACAGTCTTCCAGAATCAAACCTCAGTCATGTTGCCAGGTCACAGGTTTCCACCATCAAACCTCAGACAAGTTTCCAGCTCACAGGGTTCCAGAGTCAAACCGTTCTCATGTTCCCAGGCCACAGGGTTCCACAATCCACCAATGTCATGTTCCCAGGCCACAGGGTTCCAAAATCAATCCTCAGCTATGTTCCAGGCTACAGGGTTCCAGAATAAAACCTCAGTCAGGTTCCCAGTCCACAGGGTTCCAGAACCAAGGCTCAGTTAGGTTCCCAGGGCACAGTATTCCACAATCTAAACAGATGTCATGTTCCCAGGTCACAGGTTTCCAGAATCACACCTCAGTCATGTTCCCAGGCCACAGGGATCCAGAATCAAACCTCATTCATGTTGCCAGGCCATAGGGAACAACCATCAAACCTCAGTCATATTCCCAGGCCACAAGTTTCCAGAATCAAACCGATTTCATGTTCCCAGGTAACAGGGTACCAGAATCCAAACCGATGTCATATTCCCAGGCCACAGGAAGCCACAATCTAACATCAGTCATGTTCCCAGGCCAATGCTTTCCAGAATCAAATCTCAGTCATATTCCCAGGCCACATGGTTCCAGAATCAAACCTCAGTCGTGTTCCCAGGACACAGGGTTCCAGAATCAAACCTCAGTCATGTTCCCTGGACACAGGTTTCAAAAATAAAATCCCAGTCATGTTTCCAGGCCACAGGATTCCACAATTAAACCTCAGGCATATTCCCAGGCCAGAGGGTTCCACAATCAAACCTCAGTCATGTTGCCAGGCCACAGGGTTCCACCATCAAACCTCAGTCATGTTGCCAGGCCACAGGGTTCCACCATCAAACCTCAGTCATGTTCCCAGGCCACAGGGTTCCTCCATCAAACCTCAATCATGTTCCCAGGACACAGGGTTCCAGAATCAAACCAATGTCAAGTTCCCAGGCCATGGGTTTCCAGTACCAGGCCACAGTCATGTTTCCAGGGCAGAGGTTGCCACAATCAACCCTCAGTCATGTTGCCGGTCCACAGGTTTCTGCCATCAAACCTCAGTCAATTTCCCAGGCCACAGGGTTCCAGAATCAAGCCTCAGTCATTTTGCCAGGCCAGAGTGTTCCACCATCAAACCTCAGTCATGATCCCAGGACACATGTCTCCACAATGAAACCTCAGTCATTTTCCCAGGCCACAGGTTTCCAGAATCAAACCTCAGTCATATTCCCAGTACACATGTTTCCAGAATCAAACCTCAGTCACGTTCCCAGGGAACAGGCTTACAGAAACAAACCTCAGTCATGTTCCCAGGCTACAGGGCTTCAGAATGAAACCACAGTCATGCTCCCAGGCCAGAGGGTTCCACAATCAAACCTCAGCCATGTTCCCAGGCCACAGGGTTCCAGAATCCAACCGATGTCATGTTCCCAGGCCACAGGGTTCCAGAAGCAAACCTCATTCTTGTTCCCTGGACACAGGTTTCCAGAATCAACCCGATATCATGTTCCCTGGCCACAGTCTTCCAGAATCAAACCTCAGTCATGTTGCCAGGCCACAGGTTTCCATCATGAAACCTCAGAAATGTTCCCAGGCCACAGGGTTCCAGAGTCAAACCGTTCTCATGTTCCCAGGCCACAGGGTTCCAGAATCCACCGATGTCATGTTCCCAGGCCACAGGGTTCCAGAATCAATCCTCAGTTATGTTCCCAGGCTACAGGGTTCCAGAATAAAACCTCAGTCATGTTCCCAGTCCACAGGCTTCCAGAACCAAGGCTCAGTCAGGTTCCCAGGGCACAGTACTCCACAATCTAAACAGATGTCATGTTCCCAGGCCACAGGATTCCAGAATCACGCCTCAGTCATATTCCCAGGCCACAGGGATCCAGAATCAAACCTCATTCATGTTGCCAGGCCATAGGGTACCACCATCAAACCTCAGTCATATTCCCAGGCCACAAGTTTCCAAAATCAAACCGATTTCATGTTCCCAGGCAACAGGGTACCAGAATCCACACTGATGTCATATTCCCAGGCCACAGGATGCCACAATCTAACATCAGTCATGTTCCCAGGCCAATGCTTTCCACAATCAAACCTCAGTCATATTCCCAGGCCACATGGTTCCAGAATCAAACCTCGGTCGTGTTCCCAGGACACAGGGTTCCAGAATCAAACCTCAGTCATATTCCCAGGCCAGAGGGTTCCACAATCAAACCTCAGTCATGTTGCCAGGCCACAGGGTTCCACCATCAAACCTCAGTCATGTTGCCAGGCCACAGGGTTCCACCATCAAACCTCAGTCATGTTCCCAGGACACAGGGTTCCACCAACAAACCTCAGTCATGTTCCCAGGCCACAGGGTTCCTCCATCAAACCTCACTCATGTTCCGAGGACACAAGGTTCCAGAATCAAACCAATGTCAAGTTCCCAGGCCATGGGTTTCAAGTACCAGGCCACAGTTATGTTTCCAGGGCACAGGGTGCCACAATCAACCCTCAGTCATGTTGCCCGTCCACTGGTTTCTGCCATCAAACCTCAGTTAAGTTCCCAGGCCACAGGGTTCCAGAATCAAGCCTCAGTCATTTTGCCAGGCCAGAGTGTTCCACCATCAAACCTCAGTCATGATCCCAGTCCACATGTTTCCACAATGAAACCTCAGTCATTTTCCCAGGCCACAGGTTTCCAGAATCAAACCTCTGTCATATCCCAAGACACATGGTTCCAGAATCAAACCTAAGTCATGTTCGCAGGCCACAGGTTTCAACAATCAAACCTCAGTCATGTTCCCAGGACAGAGGTGTCCAGAATCAAACCTCAGTCATGTTCCCAGGGAACAGGCTTCCAGAAACAAACCTCAGTCATGTTCCCAGGCCACAGGGCTTCAGAATCAAACCACAGTTATGTTCCCAGGCCAGAGGGTTCCACAATCAAACCTCACTCATATTCCCAGGCCAAAGGGTTCCAGAATCCAACCGATGTCATGTTCCCTGGCCACAGTCTTCCAGAATCAAACCTCAGTCATGTTGCCAGGTCACAGGTTTCCACCATCAAACCTCAGACAAGTTTCCAGCTCACAGGGTTCCAGAGTCAAACCGTTCTCATGTTCCCAGGCCACAGGGTTCCACAATCCACCAATGTCATGTTCCCAGGCCACAGGGTTCCAAAATCAATCCTCAGCTATGTTCCAGGCTACAGGGTTCCAGAATAAAACCTCAGTCAGGTTCCCAGTCCACAGGGTTCCAGAACCAAGGCTCAGTTAGGTTCCCAGGGCACAGTATTCCACAATCTAAACAGATGTCATGTTCCCAGGTCACAGGTTTCCAGAATCACACCTCAGTCATGTTCCCAGGCCACAGGGATCCAGAATCAAACCTCATTCATGTTGCCAGGCCATAGGGAACAACCATCAAACCTCAGTCATATTCCCAGGCCACAAGTTTCCAGAATCAAACCGATTTCATGTTCCCAGGTAACAGGGTACCAGAATCCAAACCGATGTCATATTCCCAGGCCACAGGAAGCCACAATCTAACATCAGTCATGTTCCCAGGCCAATGCTTTCCAGAATCAAATCTCAGTCATATTCCCAGGCCACATGGTTCCAGAATCAAACCTCAGTCGTGTTCCCAGGACACAGGGTTCCACAATCAAACCTCAGTCATGTTCCCTGGACACAGGTTTCAAAAATAAAATCCCAGTCATGTTTCCAGGCCACAGGATTCCACAATTAAACCTCAGGCATATTCCCAGGCCAGAGGGTTCCACAATCAAACCTCAGTCATGTTGCCAGGCCACAGGGTTCCACCATCAAACCTCAGTCATGTTGCCAGGCCACAGGGTTCCACCATCAAACCTCAGTCATGTTCCCAGGCCACAGGGTTCCTCCATCAAACCTCAATCATGTTCCCAGGACACAGGGTTCCAGAATCAAACCAATGTCAAGTTCCCAGGCCATGGGTTTCCAGTACCAGGCCACAGTCATGTTTCCAGGGCAGAGGTTGCCACAATCAACCCTCAGTCATGTTGCCGGTCCACAGGTTTCTGCCATCAAACCTCAGTCAATTTCCCAGGCCACAGGGTTCCAGAATCAAGCCTCAGTCATTTTGCCAGGCCAGAGTGTTCCACCATCAAACCTCAGTCATGATCCCAGGACACATGTCTCCACAATGAAACCTCAGTCATTTTCCCAGGCCACAGGTTTCCAGAATCAAACCTCAGTCATATTCCCAGTACACATGTTTCCAGAATCAAACCTCAGTCACGTTCCCAGGGAACAGGCTTACAGAAACAAACCTCAGTCATGTTCCCAGGCTACAGGGCTTCAGAATGAAACCACAGTCATGCTCCCAGGCCAGAGGGTTCCACAATCAAACCTCAGCCATGTTCCCAGGCCACAGGGTTCCAGAATCCAACCGATGTCATGTTCCCAGGCCACAGGGTTCCAGAAGCAAACCTCATTCTTGTTCCCTGGACACAGGTTTCCAGAATCAACCCGATATCATGTTCCCTGGCCACAGTCTTCCAGAATCAAACCTCAGTCATGTTGCCAGGCCACAGGTTTCCATCATGAAACCTCAGAAATGTTCCCAGGCCACAGGGTTCCAGAGTCAAACCGTTCTCATGTTCCCAGGCCACAGGGTTCCAGAATCCACCAATGTCATGTTCCCAGGCCACAGGGTTCCAAAATCAATCCTCAGTTATGTTCCCAGGCTACAGGGATCCAGAATAAAACCTCAGTCAGGTTCCCAGTCCACAGGGTTCCAGAACCAAGGCTCAGTCAGGTTCCCAGGGCACAGTACTCCACAATCTAAACAGATGTCATGTTCCCAGGCCACAGGATTCCAGAATCACGCCTCAGTCATATTCCCAGGCCACAGGGATCCAGAATCAAACCTCATTCATGTTGCCAGGCCATAGGGTACCACCATCAAACCTCAGTCATATTCCCAGGCCACAAGTTTCCAAAATCAAACCGATTTCATGTTCCCAGGCAACAGGGTACCAGAATCCACACCGATGTCATATTCCCAGGCCACAGGATGCCACAATCTAACATCAGTCATGTTCCCAGGCCAATGCTTTCCACAATCAAACCTCAGTCATATTCCCAGGCCACATGGTTCCAGAATCAAACCTCGGTCGTGTTCCCAGGACACAGGGTTCCAGAATCAAACCTCAGTCATATTCCCAGGCCAGAGGGTTCCACAATCAAACCTCAGTCATGTTGCCAGGCCACAGGGTTCCACCATCAAACCTCAGTCATGTTGCCAGGCCACAGGATTCCACCATCAAACCTCAGTCATGTTCCCAGGACACAGGGTTCCACCAACAAACCTCAGTCATGTTCCCAGGCCACAGGGCTTCAGAATCAAACCACAGTTATGTTCCCAGGCCAGAGGGTTCCACAATCAAACCTCACTCATATTCCCAGGCCAAAGGGTTCCAGAATCCAACCGATGTCATGTTCCCTGGCCACAGTCTTCCAGAATCAAACCTCAGTCATGTTGCCAGGTCACAGGTTTCCACCATCAAACCTCAGACAAGTTTCCAGCTCACAGGGTTCCAGAGTCAAACCGTTCTCATGTTCCCAGGCCACAGGGTTCCACAATCCACCAATGTCATGTTCCCAGGCCACAGGGTTCCAAAATCAATCCTCAGCTATGTTCCAGGCTACAGGGTTCCAGAATAAAACCTCAGTCAGGTTCCCAGTCCACAGGGTTCCAGAACCAAGGCTCAGTTAGGTTCCCAGGGCACAGTATTCCACAATCTAAACAGATGTCATGTTCCCAGGTCACAGGTTTCCAGAATCACACCTCAGTCATGTTCCCAGGCCACAGGGATCCAGAATCAAACCTCATTCATGTTGCCAGGCCATAGGGAACAACCATCAAACCTCAGTCATATTCCCAGGCCACAAGTTTCCAGAATCAAACCGATTTCATGTTCCCAGGTAACAGGGTACCAGAATCCAAACCGATGTCATATTCCCAGGCCACAGGAAGCCACAATCTAACATCAGTCATGTTCCCAGGCCAATGCTTTCCAGAATCAAATCTCAGTCATATTCCCAGGCCACATGGTTCCAGAATCAAACCTCAGTCGTGTTCCCAGGACACAGGGTTCCACAATAAAACCTCAGTCATGTTCCCTGGACACAGGTTTCAAAAATAAAATCCCAGTCATGTTTCCAGGCCACAGGATTCCACAATTAAACCTCAGGCATATTCCCAGGCCAGAGGGTTCCACAATCAAACCTCAGTCATGTTGCCAGGCCACAGGGTTCCACCATCAAACCTCAGTCATGTTGCCAGGCCACAGGGTTCCACCATCAAACCTCAGTCATGTTCCCAGGCCACAGGGTTCCTCCATCAAACCTCAATCATGTTCCCAGGACACAGGGTTCCAGAATCAAACCAATGTCAAGTTCCCAGGCCATGGGTTTCCAGTACCAGGCCACAGTCATGTTTCCAGGGCAGAGGTTGCCACAATCAACCCTCAGTCATGTTGCCGGTCCACAGGTTTCTGCCATCAAACCTCAGTCAATTTCCCAGGCCACAGGGTTCCAGAATCAAGCCTCAGTCATTTTGCCAGGCCAGAGTGTTCCACCATCAAACCTCAGTCATGATCCCAGGACACATGTCTCCACAATGAAACCTCAGTCATTTTCCCAGGCCACAGGTTTCCAGAATCAAACCTCAGTCATATTCCCAGTACACATGTTTCCAGAATCAAACCTCAGTCACGTTCCCAGGGAACAGGCTTACAGAAACAAACCTCAGTCATGTTCCCAGGCTACAGGGCTTCAGAATGAAACCACAGTCATGCTCCCAGGCCAGAGGGTTCCACAATCAAACCTCAGCCATGTTCCCAGGCCACAGGGTTCCAGAATCCAACCGATGTCATGTTCCCAGGCCACAGGGTTCCAGAAGCAAACCTCATTCTTGTTCCCTGGACACAGGTTTCCAGAATCAACCCGATATCATGTTCCCTGGCCACAGTCTTCCAGAATCAAACCTCAGTCATGTTGCCAGGCCACAGGTTTCCATCATGAAACCTCAGAAATGTTCCCAGGCCACAGGGTTCCAGAGTCAAACCGTTCTCATGTTCCCAGGCCACAGGGTTCCAGAATCCACCAATGTCATGTTCCCAGGCCACAGGGTTCCAAAATCAATCCTCAGTTATGTTCCCAGGCTACAGGGATCCAGAATAAAACCTCAGTCAGGTTCCCAGTCCACAGGGTTCCAGAACCAAGGCTCAGTCAGGTTCCCAGGGCACAGTACTCCACAATCTAAACAGATGTCATGTTCCCAGGCCACAGGATTCCAGAATCACGCCTCAGTCATATTCCCAGGCCACAGGGATCCAGAATCAAACCTCATTCATGTTGCCAGGCCATAGGGTACCACCATCAAACCTCAGTCATATTCCCAGGCCACAAGTTTCCAAAATCAAACCGATTTCATGTTCCCAGGCAACAGGGTACCAGAATCCACACCGATGTCATATTCCCAGGCCACAGGATGCCACAATCTAACATCAGTCATGTTCCCAGGCCAATGCTTTCCACAATCAAACCTCAGTCATATTCCCAGGCCACATGGTTCCAGAATCAAACCTCGGTCGTGTTCCCAGGACACAGGGTTCCAGAATCAAACCTCAGTCATATTCCCAGGCCAGAGGGTTCCACAATCAAACCTCAGTCATGTTCCCTGGCCACAGTCTTCCAGAATCAAACCTCAGTCATGTTGCCAGGCCACAGGGTTCCACCATCAAACCTCAGTCATGTTCCCAGGCCACAGGGTTCCACCAACAAACCTCAGTCATGTTCCCAGGCCACAGGGTTCCTCCATCAAACCTCAATCATGTTCCGAGGACACAAGGTTCCAGAATCAAACCAATGTCAAGTTCCCAGGCCATGGGTTTCAAGTACCAGGCCACAGTTATGTTTCCAGGGCACAGGGTGCCACAATCAACCCTCAGTCATGTTGCCCGTCCACTGGTTTCGGCCATCAAACCTCAGTTAAGTTCCCAGGCCACAGGGTTCCAGAATCAAGCCTCAGTCATTTTGCCAGGCCAGAGTGTTCCACCATCAAACCTCAGTCATGATCCCAGTCCACATGTTTCCACAATGAAACCTCAGTCATTTTCCCAGGCCACAGGTTTCCAGAATCAAACCTCTGTCATATCCCAAGACACATGGTTCCAGAATCAAACCTAAGTCATGTTCGCAGGCCACAGGTTTCAACAATCAAACCTCAGTCATGTTCCCAGGACAGAGGTGTCCAGAATCAAACCTCAGTCATGTTCCCAGGGAACAGGCTTCCAGAAACAAACCTCAGTCATGTTCCCAGGCCACAGGGCTTCAGAATCAAACCACAGTTATGTTCCCAGGCCAGAGGGTTCCACAATCAAACCTCACTCATATTCCCAGGCCAAAGGGTTCCAGAATCCAACCGATGTCATGTTCCCTGGCCACAGTCTTCCAGAATCAAACCTCAGTCATGTTGCCAGGTCACAGGTTTCCACCATCAAACCTCAGACAAGTTTCCAGCTCACAGGGTTCCAGAGTCAAACCGTTCTCATGTTCCCAGGCCACAGGGTTCCACAATCCACCAATGTCATGTTCCCAGGCCACAGGGTTCCAAAATCAATCCTCAGCTATGTTCCAGGCTACAGGGTTCCAGAATAAAACCTCAGTCAGGTTCCCAGTCCACAGGGTTCCAGAACCAAGGCTCAGTTAGGTTCCCAGGGCACAGTATTCCACAATCTAAACAGATGTCATGTTCCCAGGTCACAGGTTTCCAGAATCACACCTCAGTCATGTTCCCAGGCCACAGGGATCCAGAATCAAACCTCATTCATGTTGCCAGGCCATAGGGAACAACCATCAAACCTCAGTCATATTCCCAGGCCACAAGTTTCCAGAATCAAACCGATTTCATGTTCCCAGGTAACAGGGTACCAGAATCCAAACCGATGTCATATTCCCAGGCCACAGGAAGCCACAATCTAACATCAGTCATGTTCCCAGGCCAATGCTTTCCAGAATCAAATCTCAGTCATATTCCCAGGCCACATGGTTCCAGAATCAAACCTCAGTCGTGTTCCCAGGACACAGGGTTCCAGAATCAAACCTCAGTCATGTTCCCTGGACACAGGTTTCAAAAATAAAATCCCAGTCATGTTTCCAGGCCACAGGATTCCACAATTAAACCTCAGGCATATTCCCAGGCCAGAGGGTTCCACAATCAAACCTCAGTCATGTTGCCAGGCCACAGGGTTCCACCATCAAACCTCAGTCATGTTGCCAGGCCACAGGGTTCCTCCATCAAACCTCAATCATGTTCCCAGGACACAGGGTTCCAGAATCAAACCAATGTCAAGTTCCCAGGCCATGGGTTTCCAGTACCAGGCCACAGTCATGTTTCCAGGGCAGAGGTTGCCACAATCAACCCTCAGTCATGTTGCCGGTCCACAGGTTTCTGCCATCAAACCTCAGTCAATTTCCCAGGCCACAGGGTTCCAGAATCAAACCTCAGTCATATTCCCAGTACACATGTTTCCAGAATCAAACCTCAGTCACGTTCCCAGGGAACAGGCTTACCGAAACAAACCTCAGTCATGTTCCCAGGCTACAGGGCTTCAGAATGAAACCACAGTCATGCTCCCAGGCCAGAGGGTTCCACAATCAAACCTCAGCCATGTTCCCAGGCCACAGGGTTCCAGAATCCAACCGATGTCATGTTCCCAGGCCACAGGGTTCCAGAAGCAAACCTCATTCTTGTTCCCTGGACACAGGTTTCCAGAATCAACCCGATATCATGTTCCCTGGCCACAGTCTTCCAGAATCAAACCTCAGTCATGTTGCCAGGCCACAGGTTTCCATCATGAAACCTCAGAAATGTTCCCAGGCCACAGGGTTCCAGAGTCAAACCGTTCTCATGTTCCCAGGCCACAGGGTTCCAGAATCCACCAATGTCATGTTCCCAGGCCACAGGGTTCCAGAATCAATCCTCAGTTATGTTCCCAGGCTACAGGGTTCCAGAATAAAACCTCAGTCATGTTCCCAGTCCACAGGCTTCCAGAACCAAGGCTCAGTCAGGTTCCCAGGGCACAGTACTCCACAATCTAAACAGATGTCATGTTCCCAGGCCACAGGATTCCAGAATCACGCCTCAGTCATATTCCCAGGCCACAGGGATCCAGAATCAAACCTCATTCATGTTGCCAGGCCATAGGGTACCACCATCAAACCTCAGTCATATTCCCAGGCCACAAGTTTCCAAAATCAAACCGATTTCATGTTCCCAGGCAACAGGGTACCAGAATCCACACCGATGTCATATTCCCAGGCCACAGGATGCCACAATCTAACATCAGTCATGTTCCCAGGCCAATGCTTTCCACAATCAAACCTCAGTCATATTCCCAGGCCACATGGTTCCAGAATCAAACCTCGGTCGTGTTCCCAGGACACAGGGTTCCAGAATCAAACCTCAGTCATATTCCCAGGCCAGAGGGTTCCACAATCAAACCTCAGTCATGTTGCCAGGCCACAGGGTTCCACCATCAAACCTCAGTCATGTTGCCAGGACACAGGGTTCCACCAAGAAACCTCAGTCATGTTCCCAGGCCACAGGGTTCCTCCATCAAACCTCAATCATGTTCCGAGGACACAAGGTTCCAGAATCAAACCAATGTCAAGTTCCCAGGCCATGGGTTTCAAGTACCAGGCCACAGTTATGTTTCCAGGGCACAGGGTGCCACAATCAACCCTCAGTCATGTTGCCCGTCCACTGGTTTCTGCCATCAAACCTCAGTTAAGTTCCCAGGCCACAGGGTTCCAGAATCAAGCCTCAGTCATTTTGCCAGGCCAGAGTGTTCCACCATCAAACCTCAGTCATGATCCCAGGACACATGTTTCCACAATGAAACCTCAGTCATTTTCCCAGGCCACAGGTTTCCAGAATCAAACCTCTGTCATATCCCAAGACACATGGTTCCAGAATCAAACCTAAGTCATGTTCGCAGGCCACAGGTTTCAACAATCAAACCTCAGTCATGTTCCCAGGACAGAGGTGTCCAGAATCAAACCTCAGTCATGTTCCCAGGGAACAGGCTTCCAGAAACAAACCTCAGTCATGTTCCCAGGCCACAGGGCTTCAGAATCAAACCACAGTTATGTTCCCAGGCCAGAGGGTTCCACAATCAAACCTCACTCATATTCCCAGGCCAAAGGGTTCCAGAATCCAACCGATGTCATGTTCCCTGGCCACAGTCTTCCAGAATCAAACCTCAGTCATGTTGCCAGGTCACAGGTTTCCACCATCAAACCTCAGACAAGTTTCCAGCTCACAGGGTTCCAGAGTCAAACCGTTCTCATGTTCCCAGGCCACAGGGTTCCACAATCCACCAATGTCATGTTCCCAGGCCACAGGGTTCCAAAATCAATCCTCAGCTATGTTCCAGGCTACAGGGTTCCAGAATAAAACCTCAGTCAGGTTCCCAGTCCACAGGGTTCCAGAACCAAGGCTCAGTTAGGTTCCCAGGGCACAGTATTCCACAATCTAAACAGATGTCATGTTCCCAGGTCACAGGTTTCCAGAATCACGCCTCAGTCATGTTCCCAGGCCACAGGGATCCAGAATCAAACCTCATTCATGTTGCCAGGCCATAGGGAACAACCATCAAACCTCAGTCATATTCCCAGGCCACAAGTTTCCAAAATCAAACCGATTTCATGTTCCCAGGCAACAGGGTACCAGAATCCACACCGATGTCATATTCCCAGGCCACAGGATGCCACAATCTAACATCAGTCATGTTCCCAGGCCAATGCTTTCCACAATCAAACCTCAGTCATATTCCCAGGCCACATGGTTCCAGAATCAAACCTCGGTCGTGTTCCCAGGACACAGGGTTCCAGAATCAAACCTCAGTCATATTCCCAGGCCAGAGGGTTCCACAATCAAACCTCAGTCATGTTGCCTGGCCACAGTCTTCCAGAATCAAACCTCAGTCATGTTGCCAGGCCACAGGGTTCCACCATCAAACCTCAGTCATGTTCCCAGGACACAGGGTTCCACCAACAAACCTCAGTCATGTTCCCAGGCCACAGGGTTCCTCCATCAAACCTCAATCATGTTCCGAGGACACAAGGTTCCAGAATCAAACCAATGTCAAGTTCCCAGGCCATGGGTTTCAAGTACCAGGCCACAGTTATGTTTCCAGGGCACAGGGTGCCACAATCAACCCTCAGTCATGTTGCCCGTCCACTGGTTTCTGCCATCAAACCTCAGTTAAGTTCCCAGGCCACAGGGTTCCAGAATCAAGCCTCAGTCATTTTGCCAGGCCAGAGTGTTCCACCATCAAACCTCAGTCATGATCCCAGTCCACATGTTTCCACAATGAAACCTCAGTCATTTTCCCAGGCCACAGGTTTCCAGAATCAAACCTCTGTCATATCCCAAGACACATGGTTCCAGAATCAAACCTAAGTCATGTTCGCAGGCCACAGGTTTCAACAATCAAACCTCAGTCATGTTCCCAGGACAGAGGTGTCCAGAATCAAACCTCAGTCATGTTCCCAGGGAACAGGCTTCCAGAAACAAACCTCAGTCATGTTCCCAGGCCACAGGGCTTCAGAATCAAACCACAGTTATGTTCCCAGGCCAGAGGGTTCCACAATCAAACCTCACTCATATTCCCAGGCCAAAGGGTTCCAGAATCCAACCGATGTCATGTTCCCTGGCCACAGTCTTCCAGAATCAAACCTCAGTCATGTTGCCAGGTCACAGGTTTCCACCATCAAACCTCAGACAAGTTTCCAGCTCACAGGGTTCCAGAGTCAAACCGTTCTCATGTTCCCAGGCCACAGGGTTCCACAATCCACCAATGTCATGTTCCCAGGCCACAGGGTTCCAAAATCAATCCTCAGCTATGTTCCAGGCTACAGGGTTCCAGAATAAAACCTCAGTCATGTTCCCAGTCCACAGGGTTCCAGAACCAAGGCTCAGTTAGGTTCCCAGGGCACAGTATTCCACAATCTAAACAGATGTCATGTTCCCAGGTCACAGGTTTCCAGAATCACACCTCAGTCATGTTCCCAGGCCACAGGGATCCAGAATCAAACCTCATTCATGTTGCCAGGCCATAGGGAACAACCATCAAACCTCAGTCATATTCCCAGGCCACAAGTTTCCAGAATCAAACCGATTTCATGTTCCCAGGTAACAGGGTACCAGAATCCAAACCGATGTCATATTCCCAGGCCACAGGAAGCCACAATCTAACATCAGTCATGTTCCCAGGCCAATGCTTTCCAGAATCAAATCTCAGTCATATTCCCAGGCCACATGGTTCCAGAATCAAACCTCAGTCGTGTTCCCAGGACACAGGGTTCCACAATAAAACCTCAGTCATGTTCCCTGGACACAGGTTTCAAAAATAAAATCCCAGTCATGTTTCCAGGCCACAGGATTCCACAATTAAACCTCAGGCATATTCCCAGGCCAGAGGGTTCCACAATCAAACCTCAGTCATGTTGCCAGGCCACAGGGTTCCACCATCAAACCTCAGTCATGTTGCCAGGCCACAGGGTTCCACCATCAAACCTCAGTCATGTTCCCAGGCCACAGGGTTCCTCCATCAAACCTCAATCATGTTCCCAGGACACAGGGTTCCAGAATCAAACCAATGTCAAGTTCCCAGGCCATGGGTTTCCAGTACCAGGCCACAGTCATGTTTCCAGGGCAGAGGTTGCCACAATCAACCCTCAGTCATGTTGCCGGTCCACAGGTTTCTGCCATCAAACCTCAGTCAATTTCCCAGGCCACAGGGTTCCAGAATCAAGCCTCAGTCATTTTGCCAGGCCAGAGTGTTCCACCATCAAACCTCAGTCATGATCCCAGGACACATGTCTCCACAATGAAACCTCAGTCATTTTCCCAGGCCACAGGTTTCCAGAATCAAACCTCAGTCATATTCCCAGTACACATGTTTCCAGAATCAAACCTCAGTCACGTTCCCAGGGAACAGGCTTACAGAAACAAACCTCAGTCATGTTCCCAGGCTACAGGGCTTCAGAATGAAACCACAGTCATGCTCCCAGGCCAGAGGGTTCCACAATCAAACCTCAGCCATGTTCCCAGGCCACAGGGTTCCAGAATCCAACCGATGTCATGTTCCCAGGCCACAGGGTTCCAGAAGCAAACCTCATTCTTGTTCCCTGGACACAGGTTTCCAGAATCAACCCGATATCATGTTCCCTGGCCACAGTCTTCCAGAATCAAACCTCAGTCATGTTGCCAGGCCACAGGTTTCCATCATGAAACCTCAGAAATGTTCCCAGGCCACAGGGTTCCAGAGTCAAACCGTTCTCATGTTCCCAGGCCACAGGGTTCCAGAATCCACCGATGTCATGTTCCCAGGCCACAGGGTTCCAGAATCAATCCTCAGTTATGTTCCCAGGCTACAGGGTTCCAGAATAAAACCTCAGTCAGGTTCCCAGTCCACAGGGTTCCAGAACCAAGGCTCAGTCAGGTTCCCAGGGCACAGTACTCCACAATCTAAACAGATGTCATGTTCCCAGGCCACAGGATTCCAGAATCACGCCTCAGTCATATTCCCAGGCCACAGGGATCCAGAATCAAACCTCATTCATGTTGCCAGGCCATAGGGTACCACCATCAAACCTCAGTCATATTCCCAGGCCACAAGTTTCCAAAATCAAACCGATTTCATGTTCCCAGGCAACAGGGTACCAGAATCCACACCGATGTCATATTCCCAGGCCACAGGATGCCACAATCTAACATCAGTCATGTTCCCAGGCCAATGCTTTCCACAATCAAACCTCAGTCATATTCCCAGGCCACATGGTTCCAGAATCAAACCTCGGTCGTGTTCCCAGGACACAGGGTTCCAGAATCAAACCTCAGTCATATTCCCAGGCCAGAGGGTTCCACAATCAAACCTCAGTCATGTTCCCTGGCCACAGTCTTCCAGAATCAAACCTCAGTCATGTTGCCAGGCCACAGGGTTCCACCATCAAACCTCAGTCATGTTCCCAGGCCACAGGGTTCCACCAACAAACCTCAGTCATGTTCCCAGGCCACAGGGTTCCTCCATCAAACCTCAATCATGTTCCGAGGACACAAGGTTCCAGAATCAAACCAATGTCAAGTTCCCAGGCCATGGGTTTCAAGTACCAGGCCACAGTTATGTTTCCAGGGCACAGGGTGCCACAATCAACCCTCAGTCATGTTGCCCGTCCACTGGTTTCGGCCATCAAACCTCAGTTAAGTTCCCAGGCCACAGGGTTCCAGAATCAAGCCTCAGTCATTTTGCCAGGCCAGAGTGTTCCACCATCAAACCTCAGTCATGATCCCAGTCCACATGTTTCCACAATGAAACCTCAGTCATTTTCCCAGGCCACAGGTTTCCAGAATCAAACCTCTGTCATATCCCAAGACACATGGTTCCAGAATCAAACCTAAGTCATGTTCGCAGGCCACAGGTTTCAACAATCAAACCTCAGTCATGTTCCCAGGACAGAGGTGTCCAGAATCAAACCTCAGTCATGTTCCCAGGGAACAGGCTTCCAGAAACAAACCTCAGTCATGTTCCCAGGCCACAGGGCTTCAGAATCAAACCACAGTTATGTTCCCAGGCCAGAGGGTTCCACAATCAAACCTCACTCATATTCCCAGGCCAAAGGGTTCCAGAATCCAACCGATGTCATGTTCCCTGGCCACAGTCTTCCAGAATCAAACCTCAGTCATGTTGCCAGGTCACAGGTTTCCACCATCAAACCTCAGACAAGTTTCCAGCTCACAGGGTTCCAGAGTCAAACCGTTCTCATGTTCCCAGGCCACAGGGTTCCACAATCCACCAATGTCATGTTCCCAGGCCACAGGGTTCCAAAATCAATCCTCAGCTATGTTCCAGGCTACAGGGTTCCAGAATAAAACCTCAGTCAGGTTCCCAGTCCACAGGGTTCCAGAACCAAGGCTCAGTTAGGTTCCCAGGGCACAGTATTCCACAATCTAAACAGATGTCATGTTCCCAGGTCACAGGTTTCCAGAATCACACCTCAGTCATGTTCCCAGGCCACAGGGATCCAGAATCAAACCTCATTCATGTTGCCAGGCCATAGGGAACAACCATCAAACCTCAGTCATATTCCCAGGCCACAAGTTTCCAGAATCAAACCGATTTCATGTTCCCAGGTAACAGGGTACCAGAATCCAAACCGATGTCATATTCCCAGGCCACAGGAAGCCACAATCTAACATCAGTCATGTTCCCAGGCCAATGCTTTCCAGAATCAAATCTCAGTCATATTCCCAGGCCACATGGTTCCAGAATCAAACCTCAGTCGTGTTCCCAGGACACAGGGTTCCAGAATCAAACCTCAGTCATGTTCCCTGGACACAGGTTTCAAAAATAAAATCCCAGTCATGTTTCCAGGCCACAGGATTCCACAATTAAACCTCAGGCATATTCCCAGGCCAGAGGGTTCCACAATCAAACCTCAGTCATGTTGCCAGGCCACAGGGTTCCACCATCAAACCTCAGTCATGTTGCCAGGCCACAGGGTTCCTCCATCAAACCTCAATCATGTTCCCAGGACACAGGGTTCCAGAATCAAACCAATGTCAAGTTCCCAGGCCATGGGTTTCCAGTACCAGGCCACAGTCATGTTTCCAGGGCAGAGGTTGCCACAATCAACCCTCAGTCATGTTGCCGGTCCACAGGTTTCTGCCATCAAACCTCAGTCAATTTCCCAGGCCACAGGGTTCCAGAATCAAACCTCAGTCATATTCCCAGTACACATGTTTCCAGAATCAAACCTCAGTCACGTTCCCAGGGAACAGGCTTACAGAAACAAACCTCAGTCATGTTCCCAGGCTACAGGGCTTCAGAATGAAACCACAGTCATGCTCCCAGGCCAGAGGGTTCCACAATCAAACCTCAGCCATGTTCCCAGGCCACAGGGTTCCAGAATCCAACCGATGTCATGTTCCCAGGCCACAGGGTTCCAGAAGCAAACCTCATTCTTGTTCCCTGGACACAGGTTTCCAGAATCAACCCGATATCATGTTCCCTGGCCACAGTCTTCCAGAATCAAACCTCAGTCATGTTGCCAGGCCACAGGTTTCCATCATGAAACCTCAGAAATGTTCCCAGGCCACAGGGTTCCAGAGTCAAACCGTTCTCATGTTCCCAGGCCACAGGGTTCCAGAATCCACCAATGTCATGTTCCCAGGCCACAGGGTTCCAGAATCAATCCTCAGTTATGTTCCCAGGCTACAGGGTTCCAGAATAAAACCTCAGTCATGTTCCCAGTCCACAGGCTTCCAGAACCAAGGCTCAGTCAGGTTCCCAGGGCACAGTACTCCACAATCTAAACAGATGTCATGTTCCCAGGCCACAGGATTCCAGAATCACGCCTCAGTCATATTCCCAGGCCACAGGGATCCAGAATCAAACCTCATTCATGTTGCCAGGCCATAGGGTACCACCATCAAACCTCAGTCATATTCCCAGGCCACAAGTTTCCAAAATCAAACCGATTTCATGTTCCCAGGCAACAGGGTACCAGAATCCACACCGATGTCATATTCCCAGGCCACAGGATGCCACAATCTAACATCAGTCATGTTCCCAGGCCAATGCTTTCCACAATCAAACCTCAGTCATATTCCCAGGCCACATGGTTCCAGAATCAAACCTCGGTCGTGTTCCCAGGACACAGGGTTCCAGAATCAAACCTCAGTCATATTCCCAGGCCAGAGGGTTCCACAATCAAACCTCAGTCATGTTGCCTGGCCACAGTCTTCCAGAATCAAACCTCAGTCATGTTGCCAGGCCACAGGGTTCCACCATCAAACCTCAGTCATGTTCCCAGGCCACAGGGTTCCACCAAGAAACCTCAGTCATGTTCCCAGGCCACAGGGTTCCTCCATCAAACCTCAATCATGTTCCGAGGACACAAGGTTCCAGAATCAAACCAATGTCAAGTTCCCAGGCCATGGGTTTCAAGTACCAGGCCACAGTTATGTTTCCAGGGCACAGGGTGCCACAATCAACCCTCAGTCATTTTGCCCGTCCACTGGTTTCTGCCATCAAACCTCAGTTAAGTTCCCAGGCCACAGGGTTCCAGAATCAAGCCTCAGTCATTTTGCCAGGCCAGAGTGTTCCACCATCAAACCTCAGTCATGATCCCAGTCCACATGTTTCCACAATGAAACCTCAGTCATTTTCCCAGGCCACAGGTTTCCAGAATCAAACCTCTGTCATATCCCAAGACACATGGTTCCAGAATCAAACCTAAGTCATGTTCGCAGGCCACAGGTTTCAACAATCAAACCTCAGTCATGTTCCCAGGACAGAGGTGTCCAGAATCAAACCTCAGTCATGTTCCCAGGGAACAGGCTTCCAGAAACAAACCTCAGTCATGTTCCCAGGCCACAGGGCTTCAGAATCAAACCACAGTTATGTTCCCAGGCCAGAGGGTTCCACAATCAAACCTCACTCATATTCCCAGGCCAAAGGGTTCCAGAATCCAACCGATGTCATGTTCCCTGGCCACAGTCTTCCAGAATCAAACCTCAGTCATGTTGCCAGGTCACAGGTTTCCACCATCAAACCTCAGACAAGTTTCCAGCTCACAGGGTTCCAGAGTCAAACCGTTCTCATGTTCCCAGGCCACAGGGTTCCACAATCCACCAATGTCATGTTCCCAGGCCACAGGGTTCCAAAATCAATCCTCAGCTATGTTCCAGGCTACAGGGTTCCAGAATAAAACCTCAGTCAGGTTCCCAGTCCACAGGGTTCCAGAACCAAGGCTCAGTTAGGTTCCCAGGGCACAGTATTCCACAATCTAAACAGATGTCATGTTCCCAGGTCACAGGTTTCCAGAATCACACCTCAGTCATGTTCCCAGGCCACAGGGATCCAGAATCAAACCTCATTCATGTTGCCAGGCCATAGGGAACAACCATCAAACCTCAGTCATATTCCCAGGCCACAAGTTTCCAGAATCAAACCGATTTCATGTTCCCAGGTAACAGGGTACCAGAATCCAAACCGATGTCATATTCCCAGGCCACAGGAAGCCACAATCTAACATCAGTCATGTTCCCAGGCCAATGCTTTCCAGAATCAAATCTCAGTCATATTCCCAGGCCACATGGTTCCAGAATCAAACCTCAGTCGTGTTCCCAGGACACAGGGTTCCAGAATCAAACCTCAGTCATGTTCCCTGGACACAGGTTTCAAAAATAAAATCCCAGTCATGTTTCCAGGCCACAGGATTCCACAATTAAACCTCAGGCATATTCCCAGGCCAGAGGGTTCCACAATCAAACCTCAGTCATGTTGCCAGGCCACAGGGTTCCACCATCAAACCTCAGTCATGTTGCCAGGCCACAGGGTTCCACCATCAAACCTCAGTCATGTTCCCAGGCCACAGGGTTCCTCCATCAAACCTCAATCATGTTCCCAGGACACAGGGTTCCAGAATCAAACCAATGTCAAGTTCCCAGGCCATGGGTTTCCAGTACCAGGCCACAGTCATGTTTCCAGGGCAGAGGTTGCCACAATCAACCCTCAGTCATGTTGCCGGTCCACAGGTTTCTGCCATCAAACCTCAGTCAATTTCCCAGGCCACAGGGTTCCAGAATCAAGCCTCAGTCATTTTGCCAGGCCAGAGTGTTCCACCATCAAACCTCAGTCATGATCCCAGGACACATGTCTCCACAATGAAACCTCAGTCATTTTCCCAGGCCACAGGTTTCCAGAATCAAACCTCAGTCATATTCCCAGTACACATGTTTCCAGAATCAAACCTCAGTCACGTTCCCAGGGAACAGGCTTACAGAAACAAACCTCAGTCATGTTCCCAGGCTACAGGGCTTCAGAATGAAACCACAGTCATGCTCCCAGGCCAGAGGGTTCCACAATCAAACCTCAGCCATGTTCCCAGGCCACAGGGTTCCAGAATCCAACCGATGTCATGTTCCCAGGCCACAGGGTTCCAGAAGCAAACCTCATTCTTGTTCCCTGGACACAGGTTTCCAGAATCAACCCGATATCATGTTCCCTGGCCACAGTCTTCCAGAATCAAACCTCAGTCATGTTGCCAGGCCACAGGTTTCCATCATGAAACCTCAGAAATGTTCCCAGGCCACAGGGTTCCAGAGTCAAACCGTTCTCATGTTCCCAGGCCACAGGGTTCCAGAATCCACCGATGTCATGTTCCCAGGCCACAGGGTTCCAGAATCAATCCTCAGTTATGTTCCCAGGCTACAGGGATCCAGAATAAAACCTCAGTCAGGTTCCCAGTCCACAGGGTTCCAGAACCAAGGCTCAGTCAGGTTCCCAGGGCACAGTACTCCACAATCTAAACAGATGTCATGTTCCCAGGCCACAGGATTCCAGAATCACGCCTCAGTCATATTCCCAGGCCACAGGGATCCAGAATCAAACCTCATTCATGTTGCCAGGCCATAGGGTACCACCATCAAACCTCAGTCATATTCCCAGGCCACAAGTTTCCAAAATCAAACCGATTTCATGTTCCCAGGCAACAGGGTACCAGAATCCACACCGATGTCATATTCCCAGGCCACAGGATGCCACAATCTAACATCAGTCATGTTCCCAGGCCAATGCTTTCCACAATCAAACCTCAGTCATATTCTTAGGCCACATGGTTCCAGAATCAAACCTCGGTCGTGTTCCCAGGACACAGGGTTCCAGAATCAAACCTCAGTCATATTCCCAGGCCAGAGGGTTCCACAATCAAACCTCAGTCATGTTGCCTGGCCACAGTCTTCCAGAATCAAACCTCAGTCATGTTGCCAGGCCACAGGGTTCCACCATCAAACCTCAGTCATGTTCGCAGGACACAGGGTTCCACCAACAAACCTCAGTCATGTTCCCAGGCCACAGGGTTCCTCCATCAAACCTCAATCATGTTCCGAGGACACAAGGTTCCAGAATCAAACCAATGTCAAGTTCCCAGGCCATGGGTTTCAAGTACCAGGCCACAGTTATGTTTCCAGGGCACAGGGTGCCACAATCAACCCTCAGTCATGTTGCCCGTCCACTGGTTTCGGCCATCAAACCTCAGTTAAGTTCCCAGGCCACAGGGTTCCAGAATCAAGCCTCAGTCATTTTGCCAGGCCAGAGTGTTCCACCATCAAACCTCAGTCATGATCCCAGTCCACATGTTTCCACAATGAAACCTCAGTCATTTTCCCAGGCCACAGGTTTCCAGAATCAAACCTCTGTCATATCCCAAGACACATGGTTCCAGAATCAAACCTAAGTCATGTTCGCAGGCCACAGGTTTCAACAATCAAACCTCAGTCATGTTCCCAGGACAGAGGTGTCCAGAATCAAACCTCAGTCATGTTCCCAGGGAACAGGCTTCCAGAAACAAACCTCAGTCATGTTCCCAGGCCACAGGGCTTCAGAATCAAACCACAGTTATGTTCCCAGGCCAGAGGGTTCCACAATCAAACCTCACTCATATTCCCAGGCCAAAGGGTTCCAGAATCCAACCGATGTCATGTTCCCTGGCCACAGTCTTCCAGAATCAAACCTCAGTCATGTTGCCAGGTCACAGGTTTCCACCATCAAACCTCAGACAAGTTTCCAGCTCACAGGGTTCCAGAGTCAAACCGTTCTCATGTTCCCAGGCCACAGGGTTCCACAATCCACCAATGTCATGTTCCCAGGCCACAGGGTTCCAAAATCAATCCTCAGCTATGTTCCAGGCTACAGGGTTCCAGAATAAAACCTCAGTCAGGTTCCCAGTCCACAGGGTTCCAGAACCAAGGCTCAGTTAGGTTCCCAGGGCACAGTATTCCACAATCTAAACAGATGTCATGTTCCCAGGTCACAGGTTTCCAGAATCACACCTCAGTCATGTTCCCAGGCCACAGGGATCCAGAATCAAACCTCATTCATGTTGCCAGGCCATAGGGAACAACCATCAAACCTCAGTCATATTCCCAGGCCACAAGTTTCCAGAATCAAACCGATTTCATGTTCCCAGGTAACAGGGTACCAGAATCCAAACCGATGTCATATTCCCAGGCCACAGGAAGCCACAATCTAACATCAGTCATGTTCCCAGGCCAATGCTTTCCAGAATCAAATCTCAGTCATATTCCCAGGCCACATGGTTCCAGAATCAAACCTCAGTCGTGTTCCCAGGACACAGGGTTCCAGAATCAAACCTCAGTCATGTTCCCTGGACACAGGTTTCAAAAATAAAATCCCAGTCATGTTTCCAGGCCACAGGATTCCACAATTAAACCTCAGGCATATTCCCAGGCCAGAGGGTTCCACAATCAAACCTCAGTCATGTTGCCAGGCCACAGGGTTCCACCATCAAACCTCAGTCATGTTGCCAGGCCACAGGGTTCCACCATCAAACCTCAGTCATGTTCCCAGGCCACAGGGTTCCTCCATCAAACCTCAATCATGTTCCCAGGACACAGGGTTCCAGAATCAAACCAATGTCAAGTTCCCAGGCCATGGGTTTCCAGTACCAGGCCACAGTCATGTTTCCAGGGCAGAGGTTGCCACAATCAACCCTCAGTCATGTTGCCGGTCCACAGGTTTCTGCCATCAAACCTCAGTCAATTTCCCAGGCCACAGGGTTCCAGAATCAAGCCTCAGTCATTTTGCCAGGCCAGAGTGTTCCACCATCAAACCTCAGTCATGATCCCAGGACACATGTCTCCACAATGAAACCTCAGTCATTTTCCCAGGCCACAGGTTTCCAGAATCAAACCTCAGTCATATTCCCAGTACACATGTTTCCAGAATCAAACCTCAGTCACGTTCCCAGGGAACAGGCTTACAGAAACAAACCTCAGTCATGTTCCCAGGCTACAGGGCTTCAGAATGAAACCACAATCATGCTCCCAGGCCAGAGGGTTCCACAATCAAACCTCAGCCATGTTCCCAGGCCACAGGGTTCCAGAATCCAACCGATGTCATGTTCCCAGGCCACAGGGTTCCAGAAGCAAACCTCATTCTTGTTCCCTGGACACAGGTTTCCAGAATCAACCCGATATCATGTTCCCTGGCCACAGTCTTCCAGAATCAAACCTCAGTCATGTTGCCAGGCCACAGGTTTCCATCATGAAACCTCAGAAATGTTCCCAGGCCACAGGGTTCCAGAGTCAAACCGTTCTCATGTTCCCAGGCCACAGGGTTCCAGAATCCACCGATGTCATGTTCCCAGGCCACAGGGTTCCAGAATCAATCCTCAGTTATGTTCCCAGGCTACAGGGTTCCAGAATAAAACCTCAGTCAGGTTCCCAGTCCACAGGGTTCCAGAACCAAGGCTCAGTCAGGTTCCCAGGGCACAGTACTCCACAATCTAAACAGATGTCATGTTCCCAGGCCACAGGATTCCAGAATCACGCCTCAGTCATATTCCCAGGCCACAGGGATCCAGAATCAAACCTCATTCATGTTGCCAGGCCATAGGGTACCACCATCAAACCTCAGTCATATTCCCAGGCCACAAGTTTCCAAAATCAAACCGATTTCATGTTCCCAGGCAACAGGGTACCAGAATCCACACCGATGTCATATTCCCAGGCCACAGGATGCCACAATCTAACATCAGTCATGTTCCCAGGCCAATGCTTTCCACAATCAAACCTCAGTCATATTCCCAGGCCACATGGTTCCAGAATCAAACCTCGGTCGTGTTCCCAGGACACAGGGTTCCAGAATCAAACCTCAGTCATATTCCCAGGCCAGAGGGTTCCACAATCAAACCTCAGTCATGTTGCCTGGCCACAGTCTTCCAGAATCAAACCTCAGTCATGTTGCCAGGCCACAGGGTTCCACCATCAAACCTCAGTCATGTTCCCAGGCCACAGGGTTCCACCAAGAAACCTCAGTCATGTTCCCAGGCCACAGGGTTCCTCCATCAAACCTCAATCATGTTCCGAGGACACAAGGTTCCAGAATCAAACCAATGTCAAGTTCCCAGGCCATGGGTTTCAAGTACCAGGCCACAGTTATGTTTCCAGGGCACAGGGTGCCACAATCAACCCTCAGTCATGTTGCCCGTCCACTGGTTTCTGCCATCAAACCTCAGTTAAGTTCCCAGGCCACAGGGTTCCAGAATCAAGCCTCAGTCATTTTGCCAGGCCAGAGTGTTCCACCATCAAACCTCAGTCATGATCCCAGTCCACATGTTTCCACAATGAAACCTCAGTCATTTTCCCAGGCCACAGGTTTCCAGAATCAAACCTCTGTCATATCCCAAGACACATGGTTCCAGAATCAAACCTAAGTCATGTTCGCAGGCCACAGGTTTCAACAATCAAACCTCAGTCATGTTCCCAGGACAGAGGTGTCCAGAATCAAACCTCAGTCATGTTCCCAGGGAACAGGCTTCCAGAAACAAACCTCAGTCATGTTCCCAGGCCACAGGGCTTCAGAATCAAACCACAGTTATGTTCCCAGGCCAGAGGGTTCCACAATCAAACCTCACTCATATTCCCAGGCCAAAGGGTTCCAGAATCCAACCGATGTCATGTTCCCTGGCCACAGTCTTCCAGAATCAAACCTCAGTCATGTTGCCAGGTCACAGGTTTCCACCATCAAACCTCAGACAAGTTTCCAGCTCACAGGGTTCCAGAGTCAAACCGTTCTCATGTTCCCAGGCCACAGGGTTCCACAATCCACCAATGTCATGTTCCCAGGCCACAGGGTTCCAAAATCAATCCTCAGCTATGTTCCAGGCTACAGGGTTCCAGAATAAAACCTCAGTCAGGTTCCCAGTCCACAGGGTTCCAGAACCAAGGCTCAGTTAGGTTCCCAGGGCACAGTATTCCACAATCTAAACAGATGTCATGTTCCCAGGTCACAGGTTTCCAGAATCACACCTCAGTCATGTTCCCAGGCCACAGGGATCCAGAATCAAACCTCATTCATGTTGCCAGGCCATAGGGAACAACCATCAAACCTCAGTCATATTCCCAGGCCACAAGTTTCCAGAATCAAACCGATTTCATGTTCCCAGGTAACAGGGTACCAGAATCCAAACCGATGTCATATTCCCAGGCCACAGGAAGCCACAATCTAACATCAGTCATGTTCCCAGGCCAATGCTTTCCAGAATCAAATCTCAGTCATATTCCCAGGCCACATGGTTCCAGAATCAAACCTCAGTCGTGTTCCCAGGACACAGGGTTCCACAATCAAACCTCAGTCATGTTCCCTGGACACAGGTTTCAAAAATAAAATCCCAGTCATGTTTCCAGGCCACAGGATTCCACAATTAAACCTCAGGCATATTCCCAGGCCAGAGGGTTCCACAATCAAACCTCAGTCATGTTGCCAGGCCACAGGGTTCCACCATCAAACCTCAGTCATGTTGCCAGGCCACAGGGTTCCACCATCAAACCTCAGTCATGTTCCCAGGCCACAGGGTTCCTCCATCAAACCTCAATCATGTTCCCAGGACACAGGGTTCCAGAATCAAACCAATGTCAAGTTCCCAGGCCATGGGTTTCCAGTACCAGGCCACAGTCATGTTTCCAGGGCAGAGGTTGCCACAATCAACCCTCAGTCATGTTGCCGGTCCACAGGTTTCTGCCATCAAACCTCAGTCAATTTCCCAGGCCACAGGGTTCCAGAATCAAGCCTCAGTCATTTTGCCAGGCCAGAGTGTTCCACCATCAAACCTCAGTCATGATCCCAGGACACATGTCTCCACAATGAAACCTCAGTCATTTTCCCAGGCCACAGGTTTCCAGAATCAAACCTCAGTCATATTCCCAGTACACATGTTTCCAGAATCAAACCTCAGTCACGTTCCCAGGGAACAGGCTTACAGAAACAAACCTCAGTCATGTTCCCAGGCTACAGGGCTTCAGAATGAAACCACAATCATGCTCCCAGGCCAGAGGGTTCCACAATCAAACCTCAGCCATGTTCCCAGGCCACAGGGTTCCAGAATCCACCGATGTCATGTTCCCAGGCCACAGGGTTCCAGAATCAATCCTCAGTTATGTTCCCAGGCTACAGGGTTCCAGAATCAAGCCTCAGTCATTTTGCCAGGCCAGAGTGTTCCACCATCAAACCTCAGTCATGATCCCAGTCCACATGTTTCCACAATGAAACCTCAGTCATTTTCCCAGGCCACAGGTTTCCAGAATCAAACCTCTGTCATATCCCAAGACACATGGTTCCAGAATCAAACCTAAGTCATGTTCGCAGGCCACAGGTTTCAACAATCAAACCTCAGTCATGTTCCCAGGACAGAGGTGTCCAGAATCAAACCTCAGTCATGTTCCCAGGGAACAGGCTTCCAGAAACAAACCTCAGTCATGTTCCCAGGCCACAGGGCTTCAGAATCAAACCACAGTTATGTTCCCAGGCCAGAGGGTTCCACAATCAAACCTCACTCATATTCCCAGGCCAAAGGGTTCCAGAATCCAACCGATGTCATGTTCCCTGGCCACAGTCTTCCAGAATCAAACCTCAGTCATGTTGCCAGGTCACAGGTTTCCACCATCAAACCTCAGACAAGTTTCCAGCTCACAGGGTTCCAGAGTCAAACCGTTCTCATGTTCCCAGGCCACAGGGTTCCACAATCCACCAATGTCATGTTCCCAGGCCACAGGGTTCCAAAATCAATCCTCAGCTATGTTCCAGGCTACAGGGTTCCAGAATAAAACCTCAGTCAGGTTCCCAGTCCACAGGGTTCCAGAACCAAGGCTCAGTTAGGTTCCCAGGGCACAGTATTCCACAATCTAAACAGATGTCATGTTCCCAGGTCACAGGTTTCCAGAATCACACCTCAGTCATGTTCCCAGGCCACAGGGATCCAGAATCAAACCTCATTCATGTTGCCAGGCCATAGGGAACAACCATCAAACCTCAGTCATATTCCCAGGCCACAAGTTTCCAGAATCAAACCGATTTCATGTTCCCAGGTAACAGGGTACCAGAATCCAAACCGATGTCATATTCCCAGGCCACAGGAAGCCACAATCTAACATCAGTCATGTTCCCAGGCCAATGCTTTCCAGAATCAAATCTCAGTCATATTCCCAGGCCACATGGTTCCAGAATCAAACCTCAGTCGTGTTCCCAGGACACAGGGTTCCACAATCAAACCTCAGTCATGTTCCCTGGACACAGGTTTCAAAAATAAAATCCCAGTCATGTTTCCAGGCCACAGGATTCCACAATTAAACCTCAGGCATATTCCCAGGCCAGAGGGTTCCACAATCAAACCTCAGTCATGTTGCCAGGCCACAGGGTTCCACCATCAAACCTCAGTCATGTTGCCAGGCCACAGGGTTCCACCATCAAACCTCAGTCATGTTCCCAGGCCACAGGGTTCCTCCATCAAACCTCAATCATGTTCCCAGGACACAGGGTTCCAGAATCAAACCAATGTCAAGTTCCCAGGCCATGGGTTTCCAGTACCAGGCCACAGTCATGTTTCCAGGGCAGAGGTTGCCACAATCAACCCTCAGTCATGTTGCCGGTCCACAGGTTTCTGCCATCAAACCTCAGTCAATTTCCCAGGCCACAGGGTTCCAGAATCAAGCCTCAGTCATTTTGCCAGGCCAGAGTGTTCCACCATCAAACCTCAGTCATGATCCCAGGACACATGTCTCCACAATGAAACCTCAGTCATTTTCCCAGGCCACAGGTTTCCAGAATCAAACCTCAGTCATATTCCCAGTACACATGTTTCCAGAATCAAACCTCAGTCACGTTCCCAGGGAACAGGCTTACAGAAACAAACCTCAGTCATGTTCCCAGGCTACAGGGCTTCAGAATGAAACCACAATCATGCTCCCAGGCCAGAGGGTTCCACAATCAAACCTCAGCCATGTTCCCAGGCCACAGGGTTCCAGAATCCAACCGATGTCATGTTCCCAGGCCACAGGGTTCCAGAAGCAAACCTCATTCTTGTTCCCTGGACACAGGTTTCCAGAATCAACCCGATATCATGTTCCCTGGCCACAGTCTTCCAGAATCAAACCTCAGTCATGTTGCCAGGCCACAGGTTTCCATCATGAAACCTCAGAAATGTTCCCAGGCCACAGGGTTCCAGAGTCAAACCGTTCTCATGTTCCCAGGCCACAGGGTTCCAGAATCCACCGATGTCATGTTCCCAGGCCACAGGGTTCCAGAATCAATCCTCAGTTATGTTCCCAGGCTACAGGGTTCCAGAATAAAACCTCAGTCAGGTTCCCAGTCCACAGGGTTCCAGAACCAAGGCTCAGTCAGGTTCCCAGGGCACAGTACTCCACAATCTAAACAGATGTCATGTTCCCAGGCCACAGGATTCCAGAATCACGCCTCAGTCATATTCCCAGGCCACAGGGATCCAGAATCAAACCTCATTCATGTTGCCAGGCCATAGGGTACCACCATCAAACCTCAGTCATATTCCCAGGCCACAAGTTTCCAAAATCAAACCGATTTCATGTTCCCAGGCAACAGGGTACCAGAATCCACACCGATGTCATATTCCCAGGCCACAGGATGCCACAATCTAACATCAGTCATGTTCCCAGGCCAATGCTTTCCACAATCAAACCTCAGTCATATTCCCAGGCCACATGGTTCCAGAATCAAACCTCGGTCGTGTTCCCAGGACACAGGGTTCCAGAATCAAACCTCAGTCATATTCCCAGGCCAGAGGGTTCCACAATCAAACCTCAGTCATGTTGCCTGGCCACAGTCTTCCAGAATCAAACCTCAGTCATGTTGCCAGGCCACAGGGTTCCACCATCAAACCTCAGTCATGTTCCCAGGCCACAGGGTTCCACCAAGAAACCTCAGTCATGTTCCCAGGCCACAGGGTTCCTCCATCAAACCTCAATCATGTTCCGAGGACACAAGGTTCCAGAATCAAACCAATGTCAAGTTCCCAGGCCATGGGTTTCAAGTACCAGGCCACAGTTATGTTTCCAGGGCACAGGGTGCCACAATCAACCCTCAGTCATGTTGCCCGTCCACTGGTTTCTGCCATCAAACCTCAGTTAAGTTCCCAGGCCACAGGGTTCCAGAATCAAGCCTCAGTCATTTTGCCAGGCCAGAGTGTTCCACCATCAAACCTCAGTCATGATCCCAGTCCACATGTTTCCACAATGAAACCTCAGTCATTTTCCCAGGCCACAGGTTTCCAGAATCAAACCTCTGTCATATCCCAAGACACATGGTTCCAGAATCAAACCTAAGTCATGTTCGCAGGCCACAGGTTTCAACAATCAAACCTCAGTCATGTTCCCAGGACAGAGGTGTCCAGAATCAAACCTCAGTCATGTTCCCAGGGAACAGGCTTCCAGAAACAAACCTCAGTCATGTTCCCAGGCCACAGGGCTTCAGAATCAAACCACAGTTATGTTCCCAGGCCAGAGGGTTCCACAATCAAACCTCACTCATATTCCCAGGCCAAAGGGTTCCAGAATCCAACCGATGTCATGTTCCCTGGCCACAGTCTTCCAGAATCAAACCTCAGTCATGTTGCCAGGTCACAGGTTTCCACCATCAAACCTCAGACAAGTTTCCAGCTCACAGGGTTCCAGAGTCAAACCGTTCTCATGTTCCCAGGCCACAGGGTTCCACAATCCACCAATGTCATGTTCCCAGGCCACAGGGTTCCAAAATCAATCCTCAGCTATGTTCCAGGCTACAGGGTTCCAGAATAAAACCTCAGTCAGGTTCCCAGTCCACAGGGTTCCAGAACCAAGGCTCAGTTAGGTTCCCAGGGCACAGTATTCCACAATCTAAACAGATGTCATGTTCCCAGGTCACAGGTTTCCAGAATCACACCTCAGTCATGTTCCCAGGCCACAGGGATCCAGAATCAAACCTCATTCATGTTGCCAGGCCATAGGGAACAACCATCAAACCTCAGTCATATTCCCAGGCCACAAGTTTCCAGAATCAAACCGATTTCATGTTCCCAGGTAACAGGGTACCAGAATCCAAACCGATGTCATATTCCCAGGCCACAGGAAGCCACAATCTAACATCAGTCATGTTCCCAGGCCAATGCTTTCCAGAATCAAATCTCAGTCATATTCCCAGGCCACATGGTTCCAGAATCAAACCTCAGTCGTGTTCCCAGGACACAGGGTTCCAGAATCAAACCTCAGTCATGTTCCCTGGACACAGGTTTCAAAAATAAAATCCCAGTCATGTTTCCAGGCCACAGGATTCCACAATTAAACCTCAGGCATATTCCCAGGCCAGAGGGTTCCACAATCAAACCTCAGTCATGTTGCCAGGCCACAGGGTTCCACCATCAAACCTCAGTCATGTTGCCAGGCCACAGGGTTCCACCATCAAACCTCAGTCATGTTGCCAGGCCACAGGGTTCCTCCATCAAACCTCAATCATGTTCCCAGGACACAGGGTTCCAGAATCAAACCAATGTCAAGTTCCCAGGCCATGGGTTTCCAGTACCAGGCCACAGTCATGTTTCCAGGGCAGAGGTTGCCACAATCAACCCTCAGTCATGTTGCCGGTCCACAGGTTTCTGCCATCAAACCTCAGTCAATTTCCCAGGCCACAGGGTTCCAGAATCAAGCCTCAGTCATTTTGCCAGGCCAGAGTGTTCCACCATCAAACCTCAGTCATGATCCCAGGACACATGTCTCCACAATGAAACCTCAGTCATTTTCCCAGGCCACAGGTTTCCAGAATCAAACCTCAGTCATATTCCCAGTACACATGTTTCCAGAATCAAACCTCAGTCACGTTCCCAGGGAACAGGCTTACAGAAACAAACCTCAGTCATGTTCCCAGGCTACAGGGCTTCAGAATGAAACCACAATCATGCTCCCAGGCCAGAGGGTTCCACAATCAAACCTCAGCCATGTTCCCAGGCCACAGGGTTCCAGAATCCACCGATGTCATGTTCCCAGGCCACAGGGTTCCAGAATCAATCCTCAGTTATGTTCCCAGGCTACAGGGTTCCAGAATAAAACCTCAGTCAGGTTCCCAGTCCACAGGGTTCCAGAACCAAGGCTCAGTCAGGTTCCCAGGGCACAGTACTCCACAATCTAAACAGATGTCATGTTCCCAGGCCACAGGATTCCAGAATCACGCCTCAGTCATATTCCCAGGCCACAGGGATCCAGAATCAAACCTCATTCATGTTGCCAGGCCATAGGGTACCACCATCAAACCTCAGTCATATTCCCAGGCCACAAGTTTCCAAAATCAAACCGATTTCATGTTCCCAGGCAACAGGGTACCAGAATCCACACCGATGTCATATTCCCAGGCCACAGGATGCCACAATCTAACATCAGTCATGTTCCCAGGCCAATGCTTTCCACAATCAAACCTCAGTCATATTCCCAGGCCACATGGTTCCAGAATCAAACCTCGGTCGTGTTCCCAGGACACAGGGTTCCAGAATCAAACCTCAGTCATATTCCCAGGCCAGAGGGTTCCACAATCAAACCTCAGTCATGTTGCCTGGCCACAGTCTTCCAGAATCAAACCTCAGTCATGTTGCCAGGCCACAGGGTTCCACCATCAAACCTCAGTCATGTTCCCAGGACACAGGGTTCCACCAACAAACCTCAGTCATGTTCCCAGGCCACAGGGTTCCTCCATCAAACCTCAATCATGTTCCGAGGACACAAGGTTCCAGAATCAAACCAATGTCAAGTTCCCAGGCCATGGGTTTCAAGTACCAGGCCACAGTTATGTTTCCAGGGCACAGGGTGCCACAATCAACCCTCAGTCATGTTGCCCGTCCACTGGTTTCTGCCATCAAACCTCAGTTAAGTTCCCAGGCCACAGGGTTCCAGAATCAAGCCTCAGTCATTTTGCCAGGCCAGAGTGTTCCACCATCAAACCTCAGTCATGATCCCAGTCCACATGTTTCCACAATGAAACCTCAGTCATTTTCCCAGGCCACAGGTTTCCAGAATCAAACCTCTGTCATATCCCAAGACACATGGTTCCAGAATCAAACCTAAGTCATGTTCGCAGGCCACAGGTTTCAACAATCAAACCTCAGTCATGTTCCCAGGACAGAGGTGTCCAGAATCAAACCTCAGTCATGTTCCCAGGGAACAGGCTTCCAGAAACAAACCTCAGTCATGTTCCCAGGCCACAGGGCTTCAGAATCAAACCACAGTTATGTTCCCAGGCCAGAGGGTTCCACAATCAAACCTCACTCATATTCCCAGGCCAAAGGGTTCCAGAATCCAACCGATGTCATGTTCCCTGGCCACAGTCTTCCAGAATCAAACCTCAGTCATGTTGCCAGGTCACAGGTTTCCACCATCAAACCTCAGACAAGTTTCCAGCTCACAGGGTTCCAGAGTCAAACCGTTCTCATGTTCCCAGGCCACAGGGTTCCACAATCCACCAATGTCATGTTCCCAGGCCACAGGGTTCCAAAATCAATCCTCAGCTATGTTCCAGGCTACAGGGTTCCAGAATAAAACCTCAGTCAGGTTCCCAGTCCACAGGGTTCCAGAACCAAGGCTCAGTTAGGTTCCCAGGGCACAGTATTCCACAATCTAAACAGATGTCATGTTCCCAGGTCACAGGTTTCCAGAATCACACCTCAGTCATGTTCCCAGGCCACAGGGATCCAGAATCAAACCTCATTCATGTTGCCAGGCCATAGGGAACAACCATCAAACCTCAGTCATATTCCCAGGCCACAAGTTTCCAGAATCAAACCGATTTCATGTTCCCAGGTAACAGGGTACCAGAATCCAAACCGATGTCATATTCCCAGGCCACAGGAAGCCACAATCTAACATCAGTCATGTTCCCAGGCCAATGCTTTCCAGAATCAAATCTCAGTCATATTCCCAGGCCACATGGTTCCAGAATCAAACCTCAGTCGTGTTCCCAGGACACAGGGTTCCAGAATCAAACCTCAGTCATGTTCCCTGGACACAGGTTTCAAAAATAAAATCCCAGTCATGTTTCCAGGCCACAGGATTCCACAATTAAACCTCAGGCATATTCCCAGGCCAGAGGGTTCCACAATCAAACCTCAGTCATGTTGCCAGGCCACAGGGTTCCACCATCAAACCTCAGTCATGTTGCCAGGCCACAGGGTTCCACCATCAAACCTCAGTCATGTTCCCAGGCCACAGGGTTCCTCCATCAAACCTCAATCATGTTCCCAGGACACAGGGTTCCAGAATCAAACCAATGTCAAGTTCCCAGGCCATGGGTTTCCAGTACCAGGCCACAGTCATGTTTCCAGGGCAGAGGTTGCCACAATCAACCCTCAGTCATGTTGCCGGTCCACAGGTTTCTGCCATCAAACCTCAGTCAATTTCCCAGGCCACAGGGTTCCAGAATCAAGCCTCAGTCATTTTGCCAGGCCAGAGTGTTCCACCATCAAACCTCAGTCATGATCCCAGGACACATGTCTCCACAATGAAACCTCAGTCATTTTCCCAGGCCACAGGTTTCCAGAATCAAACCTCAGTCATATTCCCAGTACACATGTTTCCAGAATCAAACCTCAGTCACGTTCCCAGGGAACAGGCTTACAGAAACAAACCTCAGTCATGTTCCCAGGCTACAGGGCTTCAGAATGAAACCACAGTCATGCTCCCAGGCCAGAGGGTTCCACAATCAAACCTCAGCCATGTTCCCAGGCCACAGGGTTCCAGAATCCAACCGATGTCATGTTCCCAGGCCACAGGGTTCCAGAAGCAAACCTCATTCTTGTTCCCTGGACACAGGTTTCCAGAATCAACCCGATATCATGTTCCCTGGCCACAGTCTTCCAGAATCAAACCTCAGTCATGTTGCCAGGCCACAGGTTTCCATCATGAAACCTCAGAAATGTTCCCAGGCCACAGGGTTCCAGAGTCAAACCGTTCTCATGTTCCCAGGCCACAGGGTTCCAGAATCCACCGATGTCATGTTCCCAGGCCACAGGGTTCCAGAATCAATCCTCAGTTATGTTCCCAGGCTACAGGGTTCCAGAATAAAACCTCAGTCATGTTCCCAGTCCACAGGCTTCCAGAACCAAGGCTCAGTCAGGTTCCCAGGGCACAGTACTCCACAATCTAAACAGATGTCATGTTCCCAGGCCACAGGATTCCAGAATCACGCCTCAGTCATATTCCCAGGCCACAGGGATCCAGAATCAAACCTCATTCATGTTGCCAGGCCATAGGGTACCACCATCAAACCTCAGTCATATTCCCAGGCCACAAGTTTCCAAAATCAAACCGATTTCATGTTCCCAGGCAACAGGGTACCAGAATCCACACTGATGTCATATTCCCAGGCCACAGGATGCCACAATCTAACATCAGTCATGTTCCCAGGCCAATGCTTTCCACAATCAAACCTCAGTCATATTCCCAGGCCACATGGTTCCAGAATCAAACCTCGGTCGTGTTCCCAGGACACAGGGTTCCAGAATCAAACCTCAGTCATATTCCCAGGCCAGAGGGTTCCACAATCAAACCTCAGTCATGTTGCCAGGCCACAGGGTTCCACCATCAAACCTCAGTCATGTTGCCAGGCCACAGGGTTCCACCATCAAACCTCAGTCATGTTCCCAGGACACAGGGTTCCACCAACAAACCTCAGTCATGTTCCCAGGCCACAGGGTTCCTCCATCAAACCTCACTCATGTTCCGAGGACACAAGGTTCCAGAATCAAACCAATGTCAAGTTCCCAGGCCATGGGTTTCAAGTACCAGGCCACAGTTATGTTTCCAGGGCACAGGGTGCCACAATCAACCCTCAGTCATGTTGCCCGTCCACTGGTTTCTGCCATCAAACCTCAGTTAAGTTCCCAGGCCACAGGGTTCCAGAATCAAGCCTCAGTCATTTTGCCAGGCCAGAGTGTTCCACCATCAAACCTCAGTCATGATCCCAGTCCACATGTTTCCACAATGAAACCTCAGTCATTTTCCCAGGCCACAGGTTTCCAGAATCAAACCTCTGTCATATCCCAAGACACATGGTTCCAGAATCAAACCTAAGTCATGTTCGCAGGCCACAGGTTTCAACAATCAAACCTCAGTCATGTTCCCAGGACAGAGGTGTCCAGAATCAAACCTCAGTCATGTTCCCAGGGAACAGGCTTCCAGAAACAAACCTCAGTCATGTTCCCAGGCCACAGGGCTTCAGAATCAAACCACAGTTATGTTCCCAGGCCAGAGGGTTCCACAATCAAACCTCACTCATATTCCCAGGCCAAAGGGTTCCAGAATCCAACCGATGTCATGTTCCCTGGCCACAGTCTTCCAGAATCAAACCTCAGTCATGTTGCCAGGTCACAGGTTTCCACCATCAAACCTCAGACAAGTTTCCAGCTCACAGGGTTCCAGAGTCAAACCGTTCTCATGTTCCCAGGCCACAGGGTTCCACAATCCACCAATGTCATGTTCCCAGGCCACAGGGTTCCAAAATCAATCCTCAGCTATGTTCCAGGCTACAGGGTTCCAGAATAAAACCTCAGTCAGGTTCCCAGTCCACAGGGTTCCAGAACCAAGGCTCAGTTAGGTTCCCAGGGCACAGTATTCCACAATCTAAACAGATGTCATGTTCCCAGGTCACAGGTTTCCAGAATCACACCTCAGTCATGTTCCCAGGCCACAGGGATCCAGAATCAAACCTCATTCATGTTGCCAGGCCATAGGGAACAACCATCAAACCTCAGTCATATTCCCAGGCCACAAGTTTCCAGAATCAAACCGATTTCATGTTCCCAGGTAACAGGGTACCAGAATCCAAACCGATGTCATATTCCCAGGCCACAGGAAGCCACAATCTAACATCAGTCATGTTCCCAGGCCAATGCTTTCCAGAATCAAATCTCAGTCATATTCCCAGGCCACATGGTTCCAGAATCAAACCTCAGTCGTGTTCCCAGGACACAGGGTTCCACAATCAAACCTCAGTCATGTTCCCTGGACACAGGTTTCAAAAATAAAATCCCAGTCATGTTTCCAGGCCACAGGATTCCACAATTAAACCTCAGGCATATTCCCAGGCCAGAGGGTTCCACAATCAAACCTCAGTCATGTTGCCAGGCCACAGGGTTCCACCATCAAACCTCAGTCATGTTGCCAGGCCACAGGGTTCCACCATCAAACCTCAGTCATGTTCCCAGGCCACAGGGTTCCTCCATCAAACCTCAATCATGTTCCCAGGACACAGGGTTCCAGAATCAAACCAATGTCAAGTTCCCAGGCCATGGGTTTCCAGTACCAGGCCACAGTCATGTTTCCAGGGCAGAGGTTGCCACAATCAACCCTCAGTCATGTTGCCGGTCCACAGGTTTCTGCCATCAAACCTCAGTCAATTTCCCAGGCCACAGGGTTCCAGAATCAAGCCTCAGTCATTTTGCCAGGCCAGAGTGTTCCACCATCAAACCTCAGTCATGATCCCAGGACACATGTCTCCACAATGAAACCTCAGTCATTTTCCCAGGCCACAGGTTTCCAGAATCAAACCTCAGTCATATTCCCAGTACACATGTTTCCAGAATCAAACCTCAGTCACGTTCCCAGGGAACAGGCTTACAGAAACAAACCTCAGTCATGTTCCCAGGCTACAGGGCTTCAGAATGAAACCACAGTCATGCTCCCAGGCCAGAGGGTTCCACAATCAAACCTCAGCCATGTTCCCAGGCCACAGGGTTCCAGAATCCAACCGATGTCATGTTCCCAGGCCACAGGGTTCCAGAAGCAAACCTCATTCTTGTTCCCTGGACACAGGTTTCCAGAATCAACCCGATATCATGTTCCCTGGCCACAGTCTTCCAGAATCAAACCTCAGTCATGTTGCCAGGCCACAGGTTTCCATCATGAAACCTCAGAAATGTTCCCAGGCCACAGGGTTCCAGAGTCAAACCGTTCTCATGTTCCCAGGCCACAGGGTTCCAGAATCCACCAATGTCATGTTCCCAGGCCACAGGGTTCCAAAATCAATCCTCAGTTATGTTCCCAGGCTACAGGGATCCAGAATAAAACCTCAGTCAGGTTCCCAGTCCACAGGGTTCCAGAACCAAGGCTCAGTCAGGTTCCCAGGGCACAGTACTCCACAATCTAAACAGATGTCATGTTCCCAGGCCACAGGATTCCAGAATCACGCCTCAGTCATATTCCCAGGCCACAGGGATCCAGAATCAAACCTCATTCATGTTGCCAGGCCATAGGGTACCACCATCAAACCTCAGTCATATTCCCAGGCCACAAGTTTCCAAAATCAAACCGATTTCATGTTCCCAGGCAACAGGGTACCAGAATCCACACCGATGTCATATTCCCAGGCCACAGGATGCCACAATCTAACATCAGTCATGTTCCCAGGCCAATGCTTTCCACAATCAAACCTCAGTCATATTCCCAGGCCACATGGTTCCAGAATCAAACCTCGGTCGTGTTCCCAGGACAGAGGGTTCCAGAATCAAACCTCAGTCATATTCCCAGGCCAGAGGGTTCCACAATCAAACCTCAGTCATGTTGCCTGGCCACAGTCTTCCAGAATCAAACCTCAGTCATATTCCCAGGCCAGAGGGTTCCACAATCAAACCTCAGTCATGTTGCCAGGCCACAGGGTTCCACCATCAAACCTCAGTCATGTTGCCAGGCCACAGGGTTCCTCCATCAAACCTCAATCATGTTCCCAGGACACAGGGTTCCAGAATCAAACCAATGTCAAGTTCCCAGGCCATGGGTTTCCAGTACCAGGCCACAGTCATGTTTCCAGGGCAGAGGTTGCCACAATCAACCCTCAGTCATGTTGCCGGTCCACAGGTTTCTGCCATCAAACCTCAGTCAATTTCCCAGGCCACAGGGTTCCAGAATCAAGCCTCAGTCATTTTGCCAGGCCAGAGTGTTCCACCATCAAACCTCAGTCATGATCCCAGGACACATGTCTCCACAATGAAACCTCAGTCATTTTCCCAGGCCACAGGTTTCCAGAATCAAACCTCTGTCATATCCCAAGACACATGGTTCCAGAATCAAACCTAAGTCATGTTCGCAGGACACAGGTTTCAACAATCAAACCTCAGTCATGTTCCCAGGACAGAGGTGTCCAGAATCAAACCTCAGTCATGTTCCCAGGGAACAGGCTTCCAGAAACAAACCTCAGTCATGTTCCCAGGCCACAGGGCTTCAGAATCAAACCACAGTTATGTTCCCAGGCCAGAGGGTTCCACAATCAAACCTCACTCATATTCCCAGGCCAAAGGGTTCCAGAATCCAACCGATGTCATGTTCCCTGGCCACAGTCTTCCAGAATCAAACCTCAGTCATGTTGCCAGGTCACAGGTTTCCACCATCAAACCTCAGACAAGTTTCCAGCTCACAGGGTTCCAGAGTCAAACCGTTCTCATGTTCCCAGGCCACAGGGTTCCACAATCCACCAATGTCATGTTCCCAGGCCACAGGGTTCCAAAATCAATCCTCAGCTATGTTCCAGGCTACAGGGTTCCAGAATAAAACCTCAGTCAGGTTCCCAGTCCACAGGGTTCCAGAACCAAGGCTCAGTTAGGTTCCCAGGGCACAGTATTCCACAATCTAAACAGATGTCATGTTCCCAGGTCACAGGTTTCCAGAATCACACCTCAGTCATGTTCCCAGGCCACAGGGATCCAGAATCAAACCTCATTCATGTTGCCAGGCCATAGGGAACAACCATCAAACCTCAGTCATATTCCCAGGCCACAAGTTTCCAGAATCAAACCGATTTCATGTTCCCAGGTAACAGGGTACCAGAATCCAAACCGATGTCATATTCCCAGGCCACAGGAAGCCACAATCTAACATCAGTCATGTTCCCAGGCCAATGCTTACCAGAATCAAATCTCAGTCATATTCCCAGGCCACATGGTTCCAGAATCAAACCTCAGTCGTGTTCCCAGGACACAGGGTTCCACAATAAAACCTCAGTCATGTTCCCTGGACACAGGTTTCAAAAATAAAATCCCAGTCATGTTTCCAGGCCACAGGATTCCACAATTAAACCTCAGGCATATTCCCAGGCCAGAGGGTTCCACAATCAAACCTCAGTCATGTTGCCAGGCCACAGGGTTCCACCATCAAACCTCAGTCATGTTGCCAGGCCACAGGGTTCCTCCATCAAACCTCAATCATGTTCCCAGGACACAGGGTTCCAGAATCAAACCAATGTCAAGTTCCCAGGCCATGGGTTTCCAGTACCAGGCCACAGTCATGTTTCCAGGGCAGAGGTTGCCACAATCAACCCTCAGTCATGTTGCCGGTCCACAGGTTTCTGCCATCAAACCTCAGTCAATTTCCCAGGCCACAGGGTTCCAGAATCAAGCCTCAGTCATTTTGCCAGGCCAGAGTGTTCCACCATCAAACCTCAGTCATGATCCCAGGACACATGTCTCCACAATGAAACCTCAGTCATTTTCCCAGGCCACAGGTTTCCAGAATGAAACCTCAGTCATATTCCCAGTACACATGTTTCCAGAATCAAACCTCAGTCACGTTCCCAGGGAACAGGCTTACAGAAACAAACCTCAGTCATGTTCCCAGGCTACAGGGCTTCAGAATGAAACCACAGTCATGCTCCCAGGCCAGAGGGTTCCACAATCAAACCTCAGCCATGTTCCCAGGCCACAGGGTTCCAGAATCCAACCGATGTCATGTTCCCAGGCCACAGGGTTCCAGAAGCAAACCTCATTCTTGTTCCCTGGACACAGGTTTCCAGAATCAACCCGATATCATGTTCCCTGGCCACAGTCTTCCAGAATCAAACCTCAGTCATGTTGCCAGGCCACAGGTTTCCATCATGAAACCTCAGAAATGTTCCCAGGCCACAGGGTTCCAGAGTCAAACCGTTCTCATGTTCCCAGGCCACAGGGTTCCAGAATCCACCGATGTCATGTTCCCAGGCCACAGGGTTCCAGAATCAATCCTCAGTTATGTTCCCAGGCTACAGGGTTCCAGAATAAAACCTCAGTCAGGTTCCCAGTCCACAGGGTTCCAGAACCAAGGCTCAGTCAGGTTCCCAGGGCACAGTACTCCACAATCTAAACAGATGTCATGTTCCCAGGCCACAGGATTCCAGAATCACGCCTCAGTCATATTCCCAGGCCACAGGGATCCAGAATCAAACCTCATTCATGTTGCCAGGCCATAGGGTACCACCATCAAACCTCAGTCATATTCCCAGGCCACAAGTTTCCAAAATCAAACCGATTTCATGTTCCCAGGCAACAGGGTACCAGAATCCACACCGATGTCATATTCCCAGGCCACAGGATGCCACAATCTAACATCAGTCATGTTCCCAGGCCAATGCTTTCCACAATCAAACCTCAGTCATATTCCCAGGCCACATGGTTCCAGAATCAAACCTCGGTCGTGTTCCCAGGACACAGGGTTCCTGAATCAAACCTCAGTCATATTCCCAGGCCAGAGGGTTCCTCCATCAAACCTCAATCATGTTCCGAGGACACAAGGTTCCAGAATCAAACCAATGTCAAGTTCCCAGGCCATGGGTTTCAAGTACCAGGCCACAGTTATGTTTCCAGGGCACAGGGTGCCACAATCAACCCTCAGTCATGTTGCCCGTCCACTGGTTTCTGCCATCAAACCTCAGTTAAGTTCCCAGGCCACAGGGTTCCAGAATCAAGCCTCAGTCATTTTGCCAGGCCAGAGTGTTCCACCATCAAACCTCAGTCATGATCCCAGTCCACATGTTTCCACAATGAAACCTCAGTCATTTTCCCAGGCCACAGGTTTCCAGAATCAAACCTCTGTCATATCCCAAGACACATGGTTCCAGAATCAAACCTAAGTCATGTTCGCAGGCCACAGGTTTCAACAATCAAACCTCAGTCATGTTCCCAGGACAGAGGTGTCCAGAATCAAACCTCAGTCATGTTCCCAGGGAACAGGCTTCCAGAAACAAACCTCAGTCATGTTCCCAGGCCACAGGGCTTCAGAATCAAACCACAGTTATGTTCCCAGGCCAGAGGGTTCCACAATCAAACCTCACTCATATTCCCAGGCCAAAGGGTTCCAGAATCCAACCGATGTCATGTTCCCTGGCCACAGTCTTCCAGAATCAAACCTCAGTCATGTTGCCAGGTCACAGGTTTCCACCATCAAACCTCAGACAAGTTTCCAGCTCACAGGGTTCCAGAGTCAAACCGTTCTCATGTTCCCAGGCCACAGGGTTCCACAATCCACCAATGTCATGTTCCCAGGCCACAGGGTTCCAAAATCAATCCTCAGCTATGTTCCAGGCTACAGGGTTCCAGAATAAAACCTCAGTCAGGTTCCCAGTCCACAGGGTTCCAGAACCAAGGCTCAGTTAGGTTCCCAGGGCACAGTATTCCACAATCTAAACAGATGTCATGTTCCCAGGTCACAGGTTTCCAGAATCACACCTCAGTCATGTTCCCAGGCCACAGGGATCCAGAATCAAACCTCATTCATGTTGCCAGGCCATAGGGAACAACCATCAAACCTCAGTCATATTCCCAGGCCACAAGTTTCCAGAATCAAACCGATTTCATGTTCCCAGGTAACAGGGTACCAGAATCCAAACCGATGTCATATTCCCAGGACACAGGAAGCCACAATCTAACATCAGTCATGTTCCCAGGCCAATGCTTTCCAGAATCAAATCTCAGTCATATTCCCAGGCCACATGGTTCCAGAATCAAACCTCAGTCGTGTTCCCAGGACACAGGGTTCCACAATCAAACCTCAGTCATGTTCCCTGGACACAGGTTTCAAAAATAAAATCCCAGTCATGTTTCCAGGCCACAGGATTCCACAATTAAACCTCAGGCATATTCCCAGGCCAGAGGGTTCCACAATCAAACCTCAGTCATGTTGCCAGGCCACAGGGTTCCACCATCAAACCTCAGTCATGTTGCCAGGCCACAGGGTTCCACCATCAAACCTCAGTCATGTTCCCAGGACACAGGGTTCCACCAACAAACCTCAGTCATGTTCCCAGGCCACAGGGTTCCTCCATCAAACCTCAATCATGTTCCGAGGACACAAGGTTCCAGAATCAAACCAATGTCAAGTTCCCAGGCCATGGGTTTCAAGTACCAGGCCACAGTTATGTTTCCAGGGCACAGGGTGCCACAATCAACCCTCAGTCATGTTGCCCGTCCACTGGTTTCTGCCATCAAACCTCAGTTAAGTTCCCAGGCCACAGGGTTCCAGAATCAAGCCTCAGTCATTTTGCCAGGCCAGAGTGTTCCACCATCAAACCTCAGTCATGATCCCAGTCCACATGTTTCCACAATGAAACCTCAGTCATTTTCCCAGGCCACAGGTTTCCAGAATCAAACCTCTGTCATATCCCAAGACACATGGTTCCAGAATCAAACCTAAGTCATGTTCGCAGGCCACAGGTTTCAACAATCACACCTCAGTCATGTTCCCAGGACAGAGGTGTCCAGAATCAAACCTCAGTCATGTTCCCAGGGAACAGGCTTCCAGAAACAAACCTCAGTCATGTTCCCAGGCCACAGGGCTTCAGAATCAAACCACAGTTATGTTCCCAGGCCAGAGGGTTCCACAATCAAACCTCACTCATATTCCCAGGCCAAAGGGTTCCAGAATCCAACCGATGTCATGTTCCCTGGCCACAGTCTTCCAGAATCAAACCTCAGTCATGTTGCCAGGTCACAGGTTTCCACCATCAAACCTCAGACAAGTTTCCAGCTCACAGGGTTCCAGAGTCAAACCGTTCTCATGTTCCCAGGCCACAGGGTTCCACAATCCACCAATGTCATGTTCCCAGGCCACAGGGTTCCAAAATCAATCCTCAGCTATGTTCCAGGCTACAGGGTTCCAGAATAAAACCTCAGTCAGGTTCCCAGTCCACAGGGTTCCAGAACCAAGGCTCAGTTAGGTTCCCAGGGCACAGTATTCCACAATCTAAACAGATGTCATGTTCCCAGGTCACAGGTTTCCAGAATCACACCTCAGTCATGTTCCCAGGCCACAGGGATCCAGAATCAAACCTCATTCATGTTGCCAGGCCATAGGGAACAACCATCAAACCTCAGTCATATTCCCAGGCCACAAGTTTCCAGAATCAAACCGATTTCATGTTCCCAGGTAACAGGGTACCAGAATCCAAACCGATGTCATATTCCCAGGCCACAGGAAGCCACAATCTAACATCAGTCATGTTCCCAGGCCAATGCTTTCCAGAATCAAATCTCAGTCATATTCCCAGGCCACATGGTTCCAGAATCAAACCTCAGTCGTGTTCCCAGGACACAGGGTTCCACAATCAAACCTCAGTCATGTTCCCTGGACACAGGTTTCAAAAATAAAATCCCAGTCATGTTTCCAGGCCACAGGATTCCACAATTAAACCTCAGGCATATTCCCAGGCCAGAGGGTTCCACAATCAAACCTCAGTCATGTTGCCAGGCCACAGGGTTCCACCATCAAACCTCAGTCATGTTGCCAGGCCACAGGGTTCCACCATCAAACCTCAGTCATGTTGCCAGGCCACAGGGTTCCTCCATCAAACCTCAATCATGTTCCCAGGACACAGGGTTCCAGAATCAAACCAATGTCAAGTTCCCAGGCCATGGGTTTCCAGTACCAGGCCACAGTCATGTTTCCAGGGCAGAGGTTGCCACAATCAACCCTCAGTCATGTTGCCGGTCCACAGGTTTCTGCCATCAAACCTCAGTCAATTTCCCAGGCCACAGGGTTCCAGAATCAAGCCTCAGTCATTTTGCCAGGCCAGAGTGTTCCACCATCAAACCTCAGTCATGATCCCAGGACACATGTCTCCACAATGAAACCTCAGTCATTTTCCCAGGCCACAGGTTTCCAGAATGAAACCTCAGTCATATTCCCAGTACACATGTTTCCAGAATCAAACCTCAGTCACGTTCCCAGGGAACAGGCTTACAGAAACAAACCTCAGTCATGTTCCCAGGCTACAGGGCTTCAGAATGAAACCACAGTCATGCTCCCAGGCCAGAGGGTTCCACAATCAAACCTCAGCCATGTTCCCAGGCCACAGGGTTCCAGAATCCAACCGATGTCATGTTCCCAGGCCACAGGGTTCCAGAAGCAAACCTCATTCTTGTTCCCTGGACACAGGTTTCCAGAATCAACCCGATATCATGTTCCCTGGCCACAGTCTTCCAGAATCAAACCTCAGTCATGTTGCCAGGCCACAGGTTTCCATCATGAAACCTCAGAAATGTTCCCAGGCCACAGGGTTCCAGAGTCAAACCGTTCTCATGTTCCCAGGCCACAGGGTTCCAGAATCCACCGATGTCATGTTCCCAGGCCACAGGGTTCCAGAATCAATCCTCAGTTATGTTCCCAGGCTACAGGGTTCCAGAATAAAACCTCAGTCAGGTTCCCAGTCCACAGGGTTCCAGAACCAAGGCTCAGTCAGGTTCCCAGGGCACAGTACTCCACAATCTAAACAGATGTCATGTTCCCAGGCCACAGGATTCCAGAATCACGCCTCAGTCATATTCCCAGGCCACAGGGATCCAGAATCAAACCTCATTCATGTTGCCAGGCCATAGGGTACCACCATCAAACCTCAGTCATATTCCCAGGCCACAAGTTTCCAAAATCAAACCGATTTCATGTTCCCAGGCAACAGGGTACCAGAATCCACACCGATGTCATATTCCCAGGCCACAGGATGCCACAATCTAACATCAGTCATGTTCCCAGGCCAATGCTTTCCACAATCAAACCTCAGTCATATTCCCAGGCCACATGGTTCCAGAATCAAACCTCGGTCGTGTTCCCAGGACACAGGGTTCCAGAATCAAACCTCAGTCATATTCCCAGGCCAGAGGGTTCCACAATCAAACCTCAGTCATGTTGCCTGGCCACAGTCTTCCAGAATCAAACCTCAGTCATGTTGCCAGGCCACAGGGTTCCACCATCAAACCTCAGTCATGTTCCCAGGACACAGGGTTCCACCAACAAACCTCAGTCATGTTCCCAGGCCACAGGGTTCCTCCATCAAACCTCAATCATGTTCCGAGGACACAAGGTTCCAGAATCAAACCAATGTCAAGTTCCCAGGCCATGGGTTTCAAGTACCAGGCCACAGTTATGTTTCCAGGGCACAGGGTGCCACAATCAACCCTCAGTCATGTTGCCCGTCCACTGGTTTCTGCCATCAAACCTCAGTTAAGTTCCCAGGCCACAGGGTTCCAGAATCAAGCCTCAGTCATTTTGCCAGGCCAGAGTGTTCCACCATCAAACCTCAGTCATGATCCCAGTCCACATGTTTCCACAATGAAACCTCAGTCATTTTCCCAGGCCACAGGTTTCCAGAATCAAACCTCTGTCATATCCCAAGACACATGGTTCCAGAATCAAACCTAAGTCATGTTCGCAGGCCACAGGTTTCAACAATCAAACCTCAGTCATGTTCCCAGGACAGAGGTGTCCAGAATCAAACCTCAGTCATGTTCCCAGGGAACAGGCTTCCAGAAACAAACCTCAGTCATGTTCCCAGGCCACAGGGCTTCAGAATCAAACCACAGTTATGTTCCCAGGCCAGAGGGTTCCACAATCAAACCTCACTCATATTCCCAGGCCAAAGGGTTCCAGAATCCAACCGATGTCATGTTCCCTGGCCACAGTCTTCCAGAATCAAACCTCAGTCATGTTGCCAGGTCACAGGTTTCCACCATCAAACCTCAGACAAGTTTCCAGCTCACAGGGTTCCAGAGTCAAACCGTTCTCATGTTCCCAGGCCACAGGGTTCCACAATCCACCAATGTCATGTTCCCAGGCCACAGGGTTCCAAAATCAATCCTCAGCTATGTTCCAGGCTACAGGGTTCCAGAATAAAACCTCAGTCAGGTTCCCAGTCCACAGGGTTCCAGAACCAAGGCTCAGTTAGGTTCCCAGGGCACAGTATTCCACAATCTAAACAGATGTCATGTTCCCAGGTCACAGGTTTCCAGAATCACACCTCAGTCATGTTCCCAGGCCACAGGGATCCAGAATCAAACCTCATTCATGTTGCCAGGCCATAGGGAACAACCATCAAACCTCAGTCATATTCCCAGGCCACAAGTTTCCAGAATCAAACCGATTTCATGTTCCCAGGTAACAGGGTACCAGAATCCAAACCGATGTCATATTCCCAGGCCACAGGAAGCCACAATCTAACATCAGTCATGTTCCCAGGCCAATGCTTTCCAGAATCAAATCTCAGTCATATTCCCAGGCCACATGGTTCCAGAATCAAACCTCAGTCGTGTTCCCAGGACACAGGGTTCCAGAATCAAACCTCAGTCATGTTCCCTGGACACAGGTTTCAAAAATAAAATCCCAGTCATGTTTCCAGGCCACAGGATTCCACAATTAAACCTCAGGCATATTCCCAGGCCAGAGGGTTCCACAATCAAACCTCAGTCATGTTGCCAGGCCACAGGGTTCCACCATCAAACCTCAGTCATGTTGCCAGGCCACAGGGTTCCACCATCAAACCTCAGTCATGTTCCCAGGCCACAGGGTTCCTCCATCAAACCTCAATCATGTTCCCAGGACACAGGGTTCCAGAATCAAACCAATGTCAAGTTCCCAGGCCATGGGTTTCCAGTACCAGGCCACAGTCATGTTTCCAGGGCAGAGGTTGCCACAATCAACCCTCAGTCATGTTGCCGGTCCACAGGTTTCTGCCATCAAACCTCAGTCAATTTCCCAGGCCACAGGGTTCCAGAATCAAGCCTCAGTCATTTTGCCAGGCCAGAGTGTTCCACCATCAAACCTCAGTCATGATCCCAGGACACATGTCTCCACAATGAAACCTCAGTCATTTTCCCAGGCCACAGGTTTCCAGAATCAAACCTCAGTCATATTCCCAGTACACATGTTTCCAGAATCAAACCTCAGTCACGTTCCCAGGGAACAGGCTTACAGAAACAAACCTCAGTCATGTTCCCAGGCTACAGGGCTTCAGAATGAAACCACAATCATGCTCCCAGGCCAGAGGGTTCCACAATCAAACCTCAGCCATGTTCCCAGGCCACAGGGTTCCAGAATCCACCGATGTCATGTTCCCAGGCCACAGGGTTCCAGAATCAATCCTCAGTTATGTTCCCAGGCTACAGGGTTCCAGAATCAAGCCTCAGTCATTTTGCCAGGCCAGAGTGTTCCACCATCAAACCTCAGTCATGATCCCAGTCCACATGTTTCCACAATGAAACCTCAGTCATTTTCCCAGGCCACAGGTTTCCAGAATCAAACCTCTGTCATATCCCAAGACACATGGTTCCAGAATCAAACCTAAGTCATGTTCGCAGGCCACAGGTTTCAACAATCAAACCTCAGTCATGTTCCCAGGACAGAGGTGTCCAGAATCAAACCTCAGTCATGTTCCCAGGGAACAGGCTTCCAGAAACAAACCTCAGTCATGTTCCCAGGCCACAGGGCTTCAGAATCAAACCACAGTTATGTTCCCAGGCCAGAGGGTTCCACAATCAAACCTCACTCATATTCCCAGGCCAAAGGGTTCCAGAATCCAACCGATGTCATGTTCCCTGGCCACAGTCTTCCAGAATCAAACCTCAGTCATGTTGCCAGGTCACAGGTTTCCACCATCAAACCTCAGACAAGTTTCCAGCTCACAGGGTTCCAGAGTCAAACCGTTCTCATGTTCCCAGGCCACAGGGTTCCACAATCCACCAATGTCATGTTCCCAGGCCACAGGGTTCCAAAATCAATCCTCAGCTATGTTCCAGGCTACAGGGTTCCAGAATAAAACCTCAGTCAGGTTCCCAGTCCACAGGGTTCCAGAACCAAGGCTCAGTTAGGTTCCCAGGGCACAGTATTCCACAATCTAAACAGATGTCATGTTCCCAGGTCACAGGTTTCCAGAATCACACCTCAGTCATGTTCCCAGGCCACAGGGATCCAGAATCAAACCTCATTCATGTTGCCAGGCCATAGGGAACAACCATCAAACCTCAGTCATATTCCCAGGCCACAAGTTTCCAGAATCAAACCGATTTCATGTTCCCAGGTAACAGGGTACCAGAATCCAAACCGATGTCATATTCCCAGGCCACAGGAAGCCACAATCTAACATCAGTCATGTTCCCAGGCCAATGCTTTCCAGAATCAAATCTCAGTCATATTCCCAGGCCACATGGTTCCAGAATCAAACCTCAGTCGTGTTCCCAGGACACAGGGTTCCAGAATCAAACCTCAGTCATGTTCCCTGGACACAGGTTTCAAAAATAAAATCCCAGTCATGTTTCCAGGCCACAGGATTCCACAATTAAACCTCAGGCATATTCCCAGGCCAGAGGGTTCCACCATCAAACCTCAGTCATGTTGCCAGGCCACAGGGTTCCACCATCAAACCTCAGTCATGTTCCCAGGACACAGGGTTCCACCAACAAACCTCAGTCATGTTCCCAGGCCACAGGGTTCCTCCATCAAACCTCAATCATGTTCCGAGGACACAAGGTTCCAGAATCAAACCAATGTCAAGTTCCCAGGCCATGGGTTTCAAGTACCAGGCCACAGTTATGTTTCCAGGGCACAGGGTGCCACAATCAACCCTCAGTCATGTTGCCCGTCCACTGGTTTCTGCCATCAAACCTCAGTTAAGTTCCCAGGCCACAGGGTTCCAGAATCAAGCCTCAGTCATTTTGCCAGGCCAGAGTGTTCCACTATCAAACCTCAGTCATGATCCCAGTTCACATGTTTCCACAATGAAACCTCAGTCATTTTCCCAGGCCACAGGTTTCCAGAATCAAACCTCTGTCATATCCCAAGACACATGGTTCCAGAATCAAACCTAAGTCATGTTCGCAGGCCACAGGTTTCAACAATCAAACCTCAGTCATGTTCCCAGGACAGAGGTGTCCAGAATCAAACCTCAGTCATGTTCCCAGGGAACAGGCTTCCAGAAACAAACCTCAGTCATGTTCCCAGGCCACAGGGCTTCAGAATCAAACCACAGTTATGTTCCCAGGCCAGAGGGTTCCACAATCAAACCTCACTCATATTCCCAGGCCAAAGGGTTCCAGAATCCAACCGATGTCATGTTCCCTGGCCACAGTCTTCCAGAATCAAACCTCAGTCATGTTGCCAGGTCACAGGTTTCCACCATCAAACCTCAGACAAGTTTCCAGCTCACAGGGTTCCAGAGTCAAACCGTTCTCATGTTCCCAGGCCACAGGGTTCCACAATCCACCAATGTCATGTTCCCAGGCCACAGGGTTCCAAAATCAATCCTCAGCTATGTTCCAGGCTACAGGGTTCCAGAATAAAACCTCAGTCAGGTTCCCAGTCCACAGGGTTCCAGAACCAAGGCTCAGTTAGGTTCCCAGGGCACAGTATTCCACAATCTAAACAGATGTCATGTTCCCAGGTCACAGGTTTCCAGAATCACACCTCAGTCATATTCCCAGGCCACATGGTTCCAGAATCAAACCTCAGTCGTGTTCCCAGGACACAGGGTTCCAGAATCAAACCTCAGTCATGTTCCCTGGACACAGGTTTCAAAAATAAAATCCCAGTCATGTTTCCAGGCCACAGGATTCCACAATTAAACCTCAGGCATATTCCCAGGCCAGAGGGTTCCACAATCAAACCTCAGTCATGTTGCCAGGCCACAGGGTTCCACCATCAAACCTCAGTCATGTTGCCAGGCCACAGGGTTCCACCATCAAACCTCAGTCATGTTCCCAGGCCACAGGGTTCCTCCATCAAACCTCAATCATGTTCCCAGGACACAGGGTTCCAGAATCAAACCAATGTCAAGTTCCCAGGCCATGGGTTTCCAGTACCAGGCCACAGTCATGTTTCCAGGGCAGAGGTTGCCACAATCAACCCTCAGTCATGTTGCCGGTCCACAGGTTTCTGCCATCAAACCTCAGTCAATTTCCCAGGCCACAGGGTTCCAGAATCAAGCCTCAGTCATTTTGCCAGGCCAGAGTGTTCCACCATCAAACCTCAGTCATGATCCCAGGACACATGTCTCCACAATGAAACCTCAGTCATTTTCCCAGGCCACAGGTTTCCAGAATCAAACCTCAGTCATATTCCCAGTACACATGTTTCCAGAATCAAACCTCAGTCACGTTCCCAGGGAACAGGCTTACAGAAACAAACCTCAGTCATGTTCCCAGGCTACAGGGCTTCAGAATGAAACCACAATCATGCTCCCAGGCCAGAGGGTTCCACAATCAAACCTCAGCCATGTTCCCAGGCCACAGGGTTCCAGAATCCACCGATGTCATGTTCCCAGGCCACAGGGTTCCAGAATCAATCCTCAGTTATGTTCCCAGGCTACAGGGTTCCAGAATCAAGCCTCAGTCATTTTGCCAGGCCAGAGTGTTCCACCATCAAACCTCAGTCATGATCCCAGTCCACATGTTTCCACAATGAAACCTCAGTCATTTTCCCAGGCCACAGGTTTCCAGAATCAAACCTCTGTCATATCCCAAGACACATGGTTCCAGAATCAAACCTAAGTCATGTTCGCAGGCCACAGGTTTCAACAATCAAACCTCAGTCATGTTCCCAGGACAGAGGTGTCCAGAATCAAACCTCAGTCATGTTCCCAGGGAACAGGCTTCCAGAAACAAACCTCAGTCATGTTCCCAGGCCACAGGGCTTCAGAATCAAACCACAGTTATGTTCCCAGGCCAGAGGGTTCCACAATCAAACCTCACTCATATTCCCAGGCCAAAGGGTTCCAGAATCCAACCGATGTCATGTTCCCTGGCCACAGTCTTCCAGAATCAAACCTCAGTCATGTTGCCAGGTCACAGGTTTCCACCATCAAACCTCAGACAAGTTTCCAGCTCACAGGGTTCCAGAGTCAAACCGTTCTCATGTTCCCAGGCCACAGGGTTCCACAATCCACCAATGTCATGTTCCCAGGCCACAGGGTTCCAAAATCAATCCTCAGCTATGTTCCAGGCTACAGGGTTCCAGAATAAAACCTCAGTCAGGTTCCCAGTCCACAGGGTTCCAGAACCAAGGCTCAGTTAGGTTCCCAGGGCACAGTATTCCACAATCTAAACAGATGTCATGTTCCCAGGTCACAGGTTTCCAGAATCACACCTCAGTCATGTTCCCAGGCCACAGGGATCCAGAATCAAACCTCATTCATGTTGCCAGGCCATAGGGAACAACCATCAAACCTCAGTCATATTCCCAGGCCACAAGTTTCCAGAATCAAACCGATTTCATGTTCCCAGGTAACAGGGTACCAGAATCCAAACCGATGTCATATTCCCAGGCCACAGGAAGCCACAATCTAACATCAGTCATGTTCCCAGGCCAATGCTTTCCAGAATCAAATCTCAGTCATATTCCCAGGCCACATGGTTCCAGAATCAAACCTCAGTCGTGTTCCCAGGACACAGGGTTCCACAATCAAACCTCAGTCATGTTCCCTGGACACAGGTTTCAAAAATAAAATCCCAGTCATGTTTCCAGGCCACAGGATTCCACAATTAAACCTCAGGCATATTCCCAGGCCAGAGGGTTCCACAATCAAACCTCAGTCATGTTGCCAGGCCACAGGGTTCCACCATCAAACCTCAGTCATGTTGCCAGGCCACAGGGTTCCACCATCAAACCTCAGTCATGTTCCCAGGCCACAGGGTTCCTCCATCAAACCTCAATCATGTTCCCAGGACACAGGGTTCCAGAATCAAACCAATGTCAAGTTCCCAGGCCATGGGTTTCCAGTACCAGGCCACAGTCATGTTTCCAGGGCAGAGGTTGCCACAATCAACCCTCAGTCATGTTGCCGGTCCACAGGTTTCTGCCATCAAACCTCAGTCAATTTCCCAGGCCACAGGGTTCCAGAATCAAGCCTCAGTCATTTTGCCAGGCCAGAGTGTTCCACCATCAAACCTCAGTCATGATCCCAGGACACATGTCTCCACAATGAAACCTCAGTCATTTTCCCAGGCCACAGGTTTCCAGAATCAAACCTCAGTCATATTCCCAGTACACATGTTTCCAGAATCAAACCTCAGTCACGTTCCCAGGGAACAGGCTTACAGAAACAAACCTCAGTCATGTTCCCAGGCTACAGGGCTTCAGAATGAAACCACAGTCATGCTCCCAGGCCAGAGGGTTCCACAATCAAACCTCAGCCATGTTCCCAGGCCACAGGGTTCCAGAATCCAACCGATGTCATGTTCCCAGGCCACAGGGTTCCAGAAGCAAACCTCATTCTTGTTCCCTGGACACAGGTTTCCAGAATCAACCCGATATCATGTTCCCTGGCCACAGTCTTCCAGAATCAAACCTCAGTCATGTTGCCAGGCCACAGGTTTCCATCATGAAACCTCAGAAATGTTCCCAGGCCACAGGGTTCCAGAGTCAAACCGTTCTCATGTTCCCAGGCCACAGGGTTCCAGAATCCACCGATGTCATGTTCCCAGGCCACAGGGTTCCAGAATCAATCCTCAGTTATGTTCCCAGGCTACAGGGTTCCAGAATAAAACCTCAGTCAGGTTCCCAGTCCACAGGGTTCCAGAACCAAGGCTCAGTCAGGTTCCCAGGGCACAGTACTCCACAATCTAAACAGATGTCATGTTCCCAGGCCACAGGATTCCAGAATCACGCCTCAGTCATATTCCCAGGCCACAGGGATCCAGAATCAAACCTCATTCATGTTGCCAGGCCATAGGGTACCACCATCAAACCTCAGTCATATTCCCAGGCCACAAGTTTCCAAAATCAAACCGATTTCATGTTCCCAGGCAACAGGGTACCAGAATCCACACCGATGTCATATTCCCAGGCCACAGGATGCCACAATCTAACATCAGTCATGTTCCCAGGCCAATGCTTTCCACAATCAAACCTCAGTCATATTCCCAGGCCACATGGTTCCAGAATCAAACCTCGGTCGTGTTCCCAGGACACAGGGTTCCAGAATCAAACCTCAGTCATATTCCCAGGCCAGAGGGTTCCACAATCAAACCTCAGTCATGTTGCCAGGCCACAGGGTTCCACCATCAAACCTCAGTCATGTTGCCAGGCCACAGGGTTCCACCATCAAACCTCAGTCATGTTCCCAGGACACAGGGTTCCACCAACAAACCTCAGTCATGTTCCCAGGCCACAGGGTTCCTCCATCAAACCTCAATCATGTTCCGAGGACACAAGGTTCCAGAATCAAACCAATGTCAAGTTCCCAGGCCATGGGTTTCAAGTACCAGGCCACAGTTATGTTTCCAGGGCACAGGGTGCCACAATCAACCCTCAGTCATGTTGCCCGTCCACTGGTTTCTGCCATCAAACCTCAGTTAAGTTCCCAGGCCACAGGGTTCCAGAATCAAGCCTCAGTCATTTTGCCAGGCCAGAGTGTTCCACCATCAAACCTCAGTCATGATCCCAGTCCACATGTTTCCACAATGAAACCTCAGTCATTTTCCCAGGCCACAGGTTTCCAGAATCAAACCTCTGTCATATCCCAAGACACATGGTTCCAGAATCAAACCTAAGTCATGTTCGCAGGCCACAGGTTTCAACAATCAAACCTCAGTCATGTTCCCAGGACAGAGGTGTCCAGAATCAAACCTCAGTCATGTTCCCAGGGAACAGGCTTCCAGAAACAAACCTCAGTCATGTTCCCAGGCCACAGGGCTTCAGAATCAAACCACAGTTATGTTCCCAGGCCAGAGGGTTCCACAATCAAACCTCACTCATATTCCCAGGCCAAAGGGTTCCAGAATCCAACCGATGTCATGTTCCCTGGCCACAGTCTTCCAGAATCAAACCTCAGTCATGTTGCCAGGTCACAGGTTTCCACCATCAAACCTCAGACAAGTTTCCAGCTCACAGGGTTCCAGAGTCAAACCGTTCTCATGTTCCCAGGCCACAGGGTTCCACAATCCACCAATGTCATGTTCCCAGGCCACAGGGTTCCAAAATCAATCCTCAGCTATGTTCCAGGCTACAGGGTTCCAGAATAAAACCTCAGTCAGGTTCCCAGTCCACAGGGTTCCAGAACCAAGGCTCAGTTAGGTTCCCAGGGCACAGTATTCCACAATCTAAACAGATGTCATGTTCCCAGGTCACAGGTTTCCAGAATCACACCTCAGTCATGTTCCCAGGCCACAGGGATCCAGAATCAAACCTCATTCATGTTGCCAGGCCATAGGGAACAACCATCAAACCTCAGTCATATTCCCAGGCCACAAGTTTCCAGAATCAAACCGATTTCATGTTCCCAGGTAACAGGGTACCAGAATCCAAACCGATGTCATATTCCCAGGCCACAGGAAGCCACAATCTAACATCAGTCATGTTCCCAGGCCAATGCTTTCCAGAATCAAATCTCAGTCATATTCCCAGGCCACATGGTTCCAGAATCAAACCTCAGTCGTGTTCCCAGGACACAGGGTTCCAGAATCAAACCTCAGTCATGTTCCCTGGACACAGGTTTCAAAAATAAAATCCCAGTCATGTTTCCAGGCCACAGGATTCCACAATTAAACCTCAGGCATATTCCCAGGCCAGAGGGTTCCACAATCAAACCTCAGTCATGTTGCCAGGCCACAGGGTTCCACCATCAAACCTCAGTCATGTTGCCAGGCCACAGGGTTCCACCATCAAACCTCAGTCATGTTCCCAGGCCACAGGGTTCCTCCATCAAACCTCAATCATGTTCCCAGGACACAGGGTTCCAGAATCAAACCAATGTCAAGTTCCCAGGCCATGGGTTTCCAGTACCAGGCCACAGTCATGTTTCCAGGGCAGAGGTTGCCACAATCAACCCTCAGTCATGTTGCCGGTCCACAGGTTTCTGCCATCAAACCTCAGTCAATTTCCCAGGCCACAGGGTTCCAGAATCAAGCCTCAGTCATTTTGCCAGGCCAGAGTGTTCCACCATCAAACCTCAGTCATGATCCCAGGACACATGTCTCCACAATGAAACCTCAGTCATTTTCCCAGGCCACAGGTTTCCAGAATCAAACCTCAGTCATATTCCCAGTACACATGTTTCCAGAATCAAACCTCAGTCACGTTCCCAGGGAACAGGCTTACAGAAACAAACCTCAGTCATGTTCCCAGGCTACAGGGCTTCAGAATGAAACCACAGTCATGCTCCCAGGCCAGAGGGTTCCACAATCAAACCTCAGCCATGTTCCCAGGCCACAGGGTTCCAGAATCCAACCGATGTCATGTTCCCAGGCCACAGGGTTCCAGAAGCAAACCTCATTCTTGTTCCCTGGACACAGGTTTCCAGAATCAACCCGATATCATGTTCCCTGGCCACAGTCTTCCAGAATCAAACCTCAGTCATGTTGCCAGGCCACAGGTTTCCATCATGAAACCTCAGAAATGTTCCCAGGCCACAGGGTTCCAGAGTCAAACCGTTCTCATGTTTCCAGGCCACAGGATTCCACAATTAAACCTCAGGCATATTCCCAGGCCAGAGGGTTCCACAATCAAACCTCAGTCATGTTGCCAGGCCACAGGGTTCCACCATCAAACCTCAGTCATGTTGCCAGGCCACAGGGTTCCACCATCAAACCTCAGTCATGTTCCCAGGCCACAGGGTTCCTCCATCAAACCTCAATCATGTTCCCAGGACACAGGGTTCCAGAATCAAACCAATGTCAAGTTCCCAGGCCATGGGTTTCCAGTACCAGGCCACAGTCATGTTTCCAGGGCAGAGGTTGCCACAATCAACCCTCAGTCATGTTGCCGGTCCACAGGTTTCTGCCATCAAACCTCAGTCAATTTCCCAGGCCACAGGGTTCCAGAATCAAGCCTCAGTCATTTTGCCAGGCCAGAGTGTTCCACCATCAAACCTCAGTCATGATCCCAGGACACATGTCTCCACAATGAAACCTCAGTCATATTCCCAGTACACATGTTTCCAGAATCAAACCTCAGTCACGTTCCCAAGGAAGAGGCTTACAGAAACAAACCTCAGTCATGTTCCCAGGCTACAGGGCTTCAGAATGAAACCACAGTCATGCTCCCAGGCCAGAGGGTTCCACAATCAAACCTCAGCCATGTTCCCAGGCCACAGGGTTCCAGAATCCAACCGATGTCATGTTCCCAGGCCACAGGGTTCCAGAAGCAAACCTCATTCTTGTTCCCTGGACATAGGTTTCCAGAATCAACCCGATATCATGTTCCCTGGCCACAGTCTTCCAGAATCAAACCTCAGTCATGTTGCCAGGCCACAGGTTTCCATCATGAAACCTCAGAAATGTTCCCAGGCCACAGGGTTCCAGAGTCAAACCGTTCTCATGTTCCCAGGCCACAGGGTTCCAGAATCCACCGATGTCATGTTCCCAGGCCACAGGGTTCCAGAATCAATCCTCAGTTATGTTCCCAGGCTACAGGGTGCCAAAATAAAACCTCAGTCATGTTCCCAGTCCACAGGGTTCCAGAACCAAGGCTCAGTCAGGTTCCCAGGGCACAGTACTCCACAATCTAAACAGATGTCATGTTCCCAGGCCACAGGATTCCAGAATCACGCCTCAGTCATATTCCCAGGCCACAGGGATCCAGAATCAAACCTCATTCATGTTGCCAGGCCATAGGGTACCACCATCAAACCTCAGTCATATTCCCAGGCCACAAGTTTCCAAAATCAAACCGATTTCATGTTCCCAGGCAACAGGGTACCAGAATCCACACCGATGTCATATTCCCAGGCCACAGGATGCCACAATCTAACATCAGTCATGTTCCCAGGCCAATGCTTTCCACAATCAAACCTCAGTCATATTCCCAGGCCACATGGTTCCAGAATCAAACCTCGGTCGTGTTCCCAGGACACAGGGTTCCAGAATCAAACCTCAGTCATATTCCCAGGCCAGAGGGTTCCACAATCAAACCTCAGTCATGTTGCCAGGCCACAGGGTTCCACCATCAAACCTCAGTCATGTTGCCAGGCCACAGGGTTCCACCATCAAACCTCAGTCATGTTCCCAGGACACAGGGTTCCACCAACAAACCTCAGTCATGTTCCCAGGCCACAGGGTTCCTCCATCAAACCTCAATCATGTTCCGAGGACACAAGGTTCCAGAATCAAACCAATGTCAAGTTCCCAGGCCATGGGTTTCAAGTACCAGGCCACAGTTATGTTTCCAGGGCACAGGGTGCCACAATCAACCCTCAGTCATGTTGCCCGTCCACTGGTTTCTGCCATCAAACCTCAGTTAAGTTCCCAGGCCACAGGGTTCCAGAATCAAGCCTCAGTCATTTTGCCAGGCCAGAGTGTTCCACCATCAAACCTCAGTCATGATCCCAGTCCACATGTTTCCACAATGAAACCTCAGTCATTTTCCCAGGCCACAGGTTTCCAGAATCAAACCTCTGTCATATCCCAAGACACATGGTTCCAGAATCAAACCTAAGTCATGTTCGCAGGCCACAGGTTTCAACAATCAAACCTCAGTCATGTTCCCAGTACAGAGGTGTCCAGAATCAAACCTCAGTCATGTTCCCAGGGAACAGGCTTCCAGAAACAAACCTCAGTCATGTTCCCAGGCCACAGGGCTTCAGAATCAAACCACAGTTATGTTCCCAGGCCAGAGGGTTCCACAATCAAACCTCAGTCATGTTGCCAGGCCACAGGGTTCCACCATCAAACCTCAGTCATGTTGCCAGGCCACAGGGTTCCACCATCAAACCTCAGTCATGTTCCCAGGCCACAGGGTTCCTCCATCAAACCTCAATCATGTTCCCAGGCCACAGGGTTCCAGAGTCAAACCGTTCTCATGTTCCCAGGCCACAGGGTTCCAGAATCCACCGATGTCATGTTCCCAGGCCACAGGGTTCCAGAATCAATCCTCAGTTATGTTCCCAGGCTACAGGGTTCCAGAATAAAACCTCAGTCATGTTCCCAGTCCACAGGGTTCCAGAACCAAGGCTCAGTCAGGTTCCCAGGGCACAGTACTCCACAATCTAAACAGATGTCATGTTCCCAGGCCACAGGATTCCAGAATCACGCCTCAGTCATATTCCCAGGCCACAGGGATCCAGAATCAAACCTCATTCATGTTGCCAGGCCATAGGGTACCACCATCAAACCTCAGTCATATTCCCAGGCCACAAGTTTCCAAAATCAAACCGATTTCATGTTCCCAGGCAACAGGGTACCAGAATCCACACCGATGTCATATTCCCAGGCCACAGGATGCCACAATCTAACATCAGTCATGTTCCCAGGCCAATGCTTTCCACAATCAAACCTCAGTCATATTCCCAGGCCACATGGTTCCAGAATCAAACCTCGGTCGTGTTCCCAGGACACAGGGTTCCAGAATCAAACCTCAGTCATATTCCCAGGCCAGAGGTTTCCACAATCAAAACTCAGTCATGTTCCCAGGCCACAGGGTTCCAGAATCAAGCCTCAGTCATTTTGCCAGGCCAGAGTGTTCCACCATCAAACCTCAGTCATGATCCCAGTCCACATGTTTCCACAATGAAACCTCAGTCATTTTCCCAGGCCACAGGTTTCCAGAATCAAACCTCTGTCATATCCCAAGACACATGGTTCCAGAGTCAAACCTAAGTCATGTTCGCAGGCCACAGGTTTCAACAATCAAACCTCAGTCATGTTCCCAGGACAGAGGTGTCCAGAATCAAACCTCAGTCATGTTCCCAGGGAACAGGCTTCCAGAAACAAACCTCAGTCATGTTCCCAGGCCACAGGGCTTCAGAATCAAACCACAGTTATGTTCCCAGGCCAGAGGGTTCCACAATCAAACCTCACTCATATTCCCAGGCCAAAGGGTTCCAGAATCCAACCGATGTCATGTTCCCTGGCCACAGTCTTCCAGAATCAAACCTCAGTCATGTTGCCAGGTCACAGGTTTCCACCATCAAACCTCAGACAAGTTTCCAGCTCACAGGGTTCCAGAGTCAAACCGTTCTCATGTTCCCAGGCCACAGGGTTCCACAATCCACCAATGTCATGTTCCCAGGCCACAGGGTTCCAAAATCAATCCTCAGCTATGTTCCAGGCTACAGGGTTCCAGAATAAAACCTCAGTCAGGTTCCCAGTCCACAGGGTTCCAGAACCAAGGCTCAGTTAGGTTCCCAGGGCACAGTATTCCACAATCTAAACAGATGTCATGTTCCCAGGTCACAGGTTTCCAGAATCACACCTCAGTCATGTTCCCAGGCCACAGGGATCCAGAATCAAACCTCATTCATGTTGCCAGGCCATAGGGAACAACCATCAAACCTCAGTCATATTCCCAGGCCACAAGTTTCCAGAATCAAACCGATTTCATGTTCCCAGGTAACAGGGTACCAGAATCCAAACCGATGTCATATTCCCAGGCCACAGGAAGCCACAATCTAACATCAGTCATGTTCCCAGGCCAATGCTTTCCAGAATCAAATCTCAGTCATATTCCCAGGCCACATGGTTCCAGAATCAAACCTCAGTCGTGTTCCCAGGACACAGGGTTCCAGAATCAAACCTCAGTCATGTTCCCTGGACACAGGTTTCAAAAATAAAATCCCAGTCATGTTTCCAGGCCACAGGATTCCACAATTAAACCTCAGGCATATTCCCAGGCCAGAGGGTTCCACAATCAAACCTCAGTCATGTTGCCAGGCCACAGGGTTCCACCATCAAACCTCAGTCATGTTGCCAGGCCACAGGGTTCCACCATCAAACCTCAGTCATGTTGCCAGGCCACAGGGTTCCTCCATCAAACCTCAATCATGTTCCCAGGACACAGGGTTCCAGAATCAAACCAATGTCAAGTTCCCAGGCCATGGGTTTCCAGTACCAGGCCACAGTCATGTTTCCAGGGCAGAGGTTGCCACAATCAACCCTCAGTCATGTTGCCGGTCCACAGGTTTCTGCCATCAAACCTCAGTCAATTTCCCAGGCCACAGGGTTCCAGAATCAAGCCTCAGTCATTTTGCCAGGCCAGAGTGTTCCACCATCAAACCTCAGTCATGATCCCAGGACACATGTCTCCACAATGAAACCTCAGTCATTTTCCCAGGCCACAGGTTTCCAGAATCAAACCTCAGTCATATTCCCAGTACACATGTTTCCAGAATCAAACCTCAGTCACGTTCCCAGGGAACAGGCTTACAGAAACAAACCTCAGTCATGTTCCCAGGCTACAGGGCTTCAGAATGAAACCACAATCATGCTCCCAGGCCAGAGGGTTCCACAATCAAACCTCAGCCATGTTCCCAGGCCACAGGGTTCCAGAATCCACCGATGTCATGTTCCCAGGCCACAGGGTTCCAGAATCAATCCTCAGTTATGTTCCCAGGCTACAGGGTTCCAGAATAAAACCTCAGTCAGGTTCCCAGTCCACAGGCTTCCAGAACCAAGGCTCAGTCAGGTTCCCAGGGCACAGTACTCCACAATCTAAACAGATGTCATGTTCCCAGGCCACAGGATTCCAGAATCACGCCTCAGTCATATTCCCAGGCCACAGGGATCCAGAATCAAACCTCATTCATGTTGCCAGGCCATAGGGTACCACCATCAAACCTCAGTCATATTCCCAGGCCACAAGTTTCCAAAATCAAACCGATTTCATGTTCCCAGGCAACAGGGTACCAGAATCCACACCGATGTCATATTCCCAGGCCACAGGATGCCACAATCTAACATCAGTCATGTTCCCAGGCCAATGCTTTCCACAATCAAACCTCAGTCATATTCCCAGGCCACATGGTTCCAGAATCAAACCTCGGTCGTGTTCCCAGGACACAGGGTTCCAGAATCAAACCTCAGTCATATTCCCAGGCCAGAGGGTTCCACAATCAAACCTCAGTCATGTTGCCTGGCCACAGTCTTCCAGAATCAAACCTCAGTCATGTTGCCAGGCCACAGGGTTCCACCATCAAACCTCAGTCATGTTCCCAGGACACAGGGTTCCACCAACAAACCTCAGTCATGTTCCCAGGCCACAGGGTTCCTCCATCAAACCTCAATCATGTTCCGAGGACACAAGGTTCCAGAATCAAACCAATGTCAAGTTCCCAGGCCATGGGTTTCAAGTACCAGGCCACAGTTATGTTTCCAGGGCACAGGGTGCCACAATCAACCCTCAGTCATGTTGCCCGTCCACTGGTTTCTGCCATCAAACCTCAGTTAAGTTCCCAGGCCACAGGGTTCCAGAATCAAGCCTCAGTCATTTTGCCAGGCCAGAGTGTTCCACCATCAAACCTCAGTCATGATCCCAGTCCACATGTTTCCACAATGAAACCTCAGTCATTTTCCCAGGCCACAGGTTTCCAGAATCAAACCTCTGTCATATCCCAAGACACATGGTTCCAGAATCAAACCTAAGTCATGTTCGCAGGCCACAGGTTTCAACAATCAAACCTCAGTCATGTTCCCAGGACAGAGGTGTCCAGAATCAAACCTCAGTCATGTTCCCAGGGAACAGGCTTCCAGAAACAAACCTCAGTCATGTTCCCAGGCCACAGGGCTTCAGAATCAAACCACAGTTATGTTCCCAGGCCAGAGGGTTCCACAATCAAACCTCACTCATATTCCCAGGCCAAAGGGTTCCAGAATCCAACCGATGTCATGTTCCCTGGCCACAGTCTTCCAGAATCAAACCTCAGTCATGTTGCCAGGTCACAGGTTTCCACCATCAAACCTCAGACAAGTTTCCAGCTCACAGGGTTCCAGAGTCAAACCGTTCTCATGTTCCCAGGCCACAGGGTTCCACAATCCACCAATGTCATGTTCCCAGGCCACAGGGTTCCAAAATCAATCCTCAGCTATGTTCCAGGCTACAGGGTTCCAGAATAAAACCTCAGTCATGTTCCCAGTCCACAGGGTTCCAGAACCAAGGCTCAGTTAGGTTCCCAGGGCACAGTATTCCACAATCTAAACAGATGTCATGTTCCCAGGTCACAGGTTTCCAGAATCACACCTCAGTCATGTTCCCAGGCCACAGGGATCCAGAATCAAACCTCATTCATGTTGCCAGGCCATAGGGAACAACCATCAAACCTCAGTCATATTCCCAGGCCACAAGTTTCCAGAATCAAACCGATTTCATGTTCCCAGGTAACAGGGTACCAGAATCCAAACCGATGTCATATTCCCAGGCCACAGGAAGCCACAATCTAACATCAGTCATGTTCCCAGGCCAATGCTTTCCAGAATCAAATCTCAGTCATATTCCCAGGCCACATGGTTCCAGAATCAAACCTCAGTCGTGTTCCCAGGACACAGGGTTCCAGAATCAAACCTCAGTCATGTTCCCTGGACACAGGTTTCAAAAATAAAATCCCAGTCATGTTTCCAGGCCACAGGATTCCACAATTAAACCTCAGGCATATTCCCAGGCCAGAGGGTTCCACAATCAAACCTCAGTCATGTTGCCAGGCCACAGGGTTCCACCATCAAACCTCAGTCATGTTGCCAGGCCACAGGGTTCCACCATCAAACCTCAGTCATGTTCCCAGGCCACAGGGTTCCTCCATCAAACCTCAATCATGTTCCCAGGACACAGGGTTCCAGAATCAAACCAATGTCAAGTTCCCAGGCCATGGGTTTCCAGTACCAGGCCACAGTCATGTTTCCAGGGCAGAGGTTGCCACAATCAACCCTCAGTCATGTTGCCGGTCCACAGGTTTCTGCCATCAAACCTCAGTCAATTTCCCAGGCCACAGGGTTCCAGAATCAAGCCTCAGTCATTTTGCCAGGCCAGAGTGTTCCACCATCAAACCTCAGTCATGATCCCAGGACACATGTCTCCACAATGAAACCTCAGTCATTTTCCCAGGCCACAGGTTTCCAGAATCAAACCTCAGTCATATTCCCAGTACACATGTTTCCAGAATCAAACCTCAGTCACGTTCCCAGGGAACAGGCTTACAGAAACAAACCTCAGTCATGTTCCCAGGCTACAGGGCTTCAGAATGAAACCACAATCATGCTCCCAGGCCAGAGGGTTCCACAATCAAACCTCAGCCATGTTCCCAGGCCACAGGGTTCCAGAATCCACCGATGTCATGTTCCCAGGCCACAGGGTTCCAGAATCAATCCTCAGTTATGTTCCCAGGCTACAGGGTTCCAGAATCAAGCCTCAGTCATTTTGCCAGGCCAGAGTGTTCCACCATCAAACCTCAGTCATGATCCCAGTCCACATGTTTCCACAATGAAACCTCAGTCATTTTCCCAGGCCACAGGTTTCCAGAATCAAACCTCTGTCATATCCCAAGACACATGGTTCCAGAATCAAACCTAAGTCATGTTCGCAGGCCACAGGTTTCAACAATCAAACCTCAGTCATGTTCCCAGGACAGAGGTGTCCAGAATCAAACCTCAGTCATGTTCCCAGGGAACAGGCTTCCAGAAACAAACCTCAGTCATGTTCCCAGGCCACAGGGCTTCAGAATCAAACCACAGTTATGTTCCCAGGCCAGAGGGTTCCACAATCAAACCTCACTCATATTCCCAGGCCAAAGGGTTCCAGAATCCAACCGATGTCATGTTCCCTGGCCACAGTCTTCCAGAATCAAACCTCAGTCATGTTGCCAGGTCACAGGTTTCCACCATCAAACCTCAGACAAGTTTCCAGCTCACAGGGTTCCAGAGTCAAACCGTTCTCATGTTCCCAGGCCACAGGGTTCCACAATCCACCAATGTCATGTTCCCAGGCCACAGGGTTCCAAAATCAATCCTCAGCTATGTTCCAGGCTACAGGGTTCCAGAATAAAACCTCAGTCAGGTTCCCAGTCCACAGGGTTCCAGAACCAAGGCTCAGTTAGGTTCCCAGGGCACAGTATTCCACAATCTAAACAGATGTCATGTTCCCAGGTCACAGGTTTCCAGAATCACACCTCAGTCATGTTCCCAGGCCACAGGGATCCAGAATCAAACCTCATTCATGTTGCCAGGCCATAGGGAACAACCATCAAACCTCAGTCATATTCCCAGGCCACAAGTTTCCAGAATCAAACCGATTTCATGTTCCCAGGTAACAGGGTACCAGAATCCAAACCGATGTCATATTCCCAGGCCACAGGAAGCCACAATCTAACATCAGTCATGTTCCCAGGCCAATGCTTTCCAGAATCAAATCTCAGTCATATTCCCAGGCCACATGGTTCCAGAATCAAACCTCAGTCGTGTTCCCAGGACACAGGGTTCCAGAATCAAACCTCAGTCATGTTCCCTGGACACAGGTTTCAAAAATAAAATCCCAGTCATGTTTCCAGGCCACAGGATTCCACAATTAAACCTCAGGCATATTCCCAGGCCAGAGGGTTCCACCATCAAACCTCAGTCATGTTGCCAGGCCACAGGGTTCCACCATCAAACCTCAGTCATGTTCCCAGGACACAGGGTTCCACCAACAAACCTCAGTCATGTTCCCAGGCCACAGGGTTCCTCCATCAAACCTCAATCATGTTCCGAGGACACAAGGTTCCAGAATCAAACCAATGTCAAGTTCCCAGGCCATGGGTTTCAAGTACCAGGCCACAGTTATGTTTCCAGGGCACAGGGTGCCACAATCAACCCTCAGTCATGTTGCCCGTCCACTGGTTTCTGCCATCAAACCTCAGTTAAGTTCCCAGGCCACAGGGTTCCAGAATCAAGCCTCAGTCATTTTGCCAGGCCAGAGTGTTCCACTATCAAACCTCAGTCATGATCCCAGTTCACATGTTTCCACAATGAAACCTCAGTCATTTTCCCAGGCCACAGGTTTCCAGAATCAAACCTCTGTCATATCCCAAGACACATGGTTCCAGAATCAAACCTAAGTCATGTTCGCAGGCCACAGGTTTCAACAATCAAACCTCAGTCATGTTCCCAGGACAGAGGTGTCCAGAATCAAACCTCAGTCATGTTCCCAGGGAACAGGCTTCCAGAAACAAACCTCAGTCATGTTCCCAGGCCACAGGGCTTCAGAATCAAACCACAGTTATGTTCCCAGGCCAGAGGGTTCCACAATCAAACCTCACTCATATTCCCAGGCCAAAGGGTTCCAGAATCCAACCGATGTCATGTTCCCTGGCCACAGTCTTCCAGAATCAAACCTCAGTCATGTTGCCAGGTCACAGGTTTCCACCATCAAACCTCAGACAAGTTTCCAGCTCACAGGGTTCCAGAGTCAAACCGTTCTCATGTTCCCAGGCCACAGGGTTCCACAATCCACCAATGTCATGTTCCCAGGCCACAGGGTTCCAAAATCAATCCTCAGCTATGTTCCAGGCTACAGGGTTCCAGAATAAAACCTCAGTCAGGTTCCCAGTCCACAGGGTTCCAGAACCAAGGCTCAGTTAGGTTCCCAGGGCACAGTATTCCACAATCTAAACAGATGTCATGTTCCCAGGTCACAGGTTTCCAGAATCACACCTCAGTCATATTCCCAGGCCACATGGTTCCAGAATCAAACCTCAGTCGTGTTCCCAGGACACAGGGTTCCAGAATCAAACCTCAGTCATGTTCCCTGGACACAGGTTTCAAAAATAAAATCCCAGTCATGTTTCCAGGCCACAGGATTCCACAATTAAACCTCAGGCATATTCCCAGGCCAGAGGGTTCCACAATCAAACCTCAGTCATGTTGCCAGGCCACAGGGTTCCACCATCAAACCTCAGTCATGTTGCCAGGCCACAGGGTTCCACCATCAAACCTCAGTCATGTTCCCAGGCCACAGGGTTCCTCCATCAAACCTCAATCATGTTCCCAGGACACAGGGTTCCAGAATCAAACCAATGTCAAGTTCCCAGGCCATGGGTTTCCAGTACCAGGCCACAGTCATGTTTCCAGGGCAGAGGTTGCCACAATCAACCCTCAGTCATGTTGCCGGTCCACAGGTTTCTGCCATCAAACCTCAGTCAATTTCCCAGGCCACAGGGTTCCAGAATCAAGCCTCAGTCATTTTGCCAGGCCAGAGTGTTCCACCATCAAACCTCAGTCATGATCCCAGGACACATGTCTCCACAATGAAACCTCAGTCATTTTCCCAGGCCACAGGTTTCCAGAATCAAACCTCAGTCATATTCCCAGTACACATGTTTCCAGAATCAAACCTCAGTCACGTTCCCAGGGAACAGGCTTACAGAAACAAACCTCAGTCATGTTCCCAGGCTACAGGGCTTCAGAATGAAACCACAATCATGCTCCCAGGCCAGAGGGTTCCACAATCAAACCTCAGCCATGTTCCCAGGCCACAGGGTTCCAGAATCCACCGATGTCATGTTCCCAGGCCACAGGGTTCCAGAATCAATCCTCAGTTATGTTCCCAGGCTACAGGGTTCCAGAATCAAGCCTCAGTCATTTTGCCAGGCCAGAGTGTTCCACCATCAAACCTCAGTCATGATCCCAGTCCACATGTTTCCACAATGAAACCTCAGTCATTTTCCCAGGCCACAGGTTTCCAGAATCAAACCTCTGTCATATCCCAAGACACATGGTTCCAGAATCAAACCTAAGTCATGTTCGCAGGCCACAGGTTTCAACAATCAAACCTCAGTCATGTTCCCAGGACAGAGGTGTCCAGAATCAAACCTCAGTCATGTTCCCAGGGAACAGGCTTCCAGAAACAAACCTCAGTCATGTTCCCAGGCCACAGGGCTTCAGAATCAAACCACAGTTATGTTCCCAGGCCAGAGGGTTCCACAATCAAACCTCACTCATATTCCCAGGCCAAAGGGTTCCAGAATCCAACCGATGTCATGTTCCCTGGCCACAGTCTTCCAGAATCAAACCTCAGTCATGTTGCCAGGTCACAGGTTTCCACCATCAAACCTCAGACAAGTTTCCAGCTCACAGGGTTCCAGAGTCAAACCGTTCTCATGTTCCCAGGCCACAGGGTTCCACAATCCACCAATGTCATGTTCCCAGGCCACAGGGTTCCAAAATCAATCCTCAGCTATGTTCCAGGCTACAGGGTTCCAGAATAAAACCTCAGTCAGGTTCCCAGTCCACAGGGTTCCAGAACCAAGGCTCAGTTAGGTTCCCAGGGCACAGTATTCCACAATCTAAACAGATGTCATGTTCCCAGGTCACAGGTTTCCAGAATCACACCTCAGTCATGTTCCCAGGCCACAGGGATCCAGAATCAAACCTCATTCATGTTGCCAGGCCATAGGGAACAACCATCAAACCTCAGTCATATTCCCAGGCCACAAGTTTCCAGAATCAAACCGATTTCATGTTCCCAGGTAACAGGGTACCAGAATCCAAACCGATGTCATATTCCCAGGCCACAGGAAGCCACAATCTAACATCAGTCATGTTCCCAGGCCAATGCTTTCCAGAATCAAATCTCAGTCATATTCCCAGGCCACATGGTTCCAGAATCAAACCTCAGTCGTGTTCCCAGGACACAGGGTTCCACAATCAAACCTCAGTCATGTTCCCTGGACACAGGTTTCAAAAATAAAATCCCAGTCATGTTTCCAGGCCACAGGATTCCACAATTAAACCTCAGGCATATTCCCAGGCCAGAGGGTTCCACAATCAAACCTCAGTCATGTTGCCAGGCCACAGGGTTCCACCATCAAACCTCAGTCATGTTGCCAGGCCACAGGGTTCCACCATCAAACCTCAGTCATGTTCCCAGGCCACAGGGTTCCTCCATCAAACCTCAATCATGTTCCCAGGACACAGGGTTCCAGAATCAAACCAATGTCAAGTTCCCAGGCCATGGGTTTCCAGTACCAGGCCACAGTCATGTTTCCAGGGCAGAGGTTGCCACAATCAACCCTCAGTCATGTTGCCGGTCCACAGGTTTCTGCCATCAAACCTCAGTCAATTTCCCAGGCCACAGGGTTCCAGAATCAAGCCTCAGTCATTTTGCCAGGCCAGAGTGTTCCACCATCAAACCTCAGTCATGATCCCAGGACACATGTCTCCACAATGAAACCTCAGTCATTTTCCCAGGCCACAGGTTTCCAGAATCAAACCTCAGTCATATTCCCAGTACACATGTTTCCAGAATCAAACCTCAGTCACGTTCCCAGGGAACAGGCTTACAGAAACAAACCTCAGTCATGTTCCCAGGCTACAGGGCTTCAGAATGAAACCACAGTCATGCTCCCAGGCCAGAGGGTTCCACAATCAAACCTCAGCCATGTTCCCAGGCCACAGGGTTCCAGAATCCAACCGATGTCATGTTCCCAGGCCACAGGGTTCCAGAAGCAAACCTCATTCTTGTTCCCTGGACACAGGTTTCCAGAATCAACCCGATATCATGTTCCCTGGCCACAGTCTTCCAGAATCAAACCTCAGTCATGTTGCCAGGCCACAGGTTTCCATCATGAAACCTCAGAAATGTTCCCAGGCCACAGGGTTCCAGAGTCAAACCGTTCTCATGTTCCCAGGCCACAGGGTTCCAGAATCCACCGATGTCATGTTCCCAGGCCACAGGGTTCCAGAATCAATCCTCAGTTATGTTCCCAGGCTACAGGGTTCCAGAATAAAACCTCAGTCAGGTTCCCAGTCCACAGGGTTCCAGAACCAAGGCTCAGTCAGGTTCCCAGGGCACAGTACTCCACAATCTAAACAGATGTCATGTTCCCAGGCCACAGGATTCCAGAATCACGCCTCAGTCATATTCCCAGGCCACAGGGATCCAGAATCAAACCTCATTCATGTTGCCAGGCCATAGGGTACCACCATCAAACCTCAGTCATATTCCCAGGCCACAAGTTTCCAAAATCAAACCGATTTCATGTTCCCAGGCAACAGGGTACCAGAATCCACACCGATGTCATATTCCCAGGCCACAGGATGCCACAATCTAACATCAGTCATGTTCCCAGGCCAATGCTTTCCACAATCAAACCTCAGTCATATTCCCAGGCCACATGGTTCCAGAATCAAACCTCGGTCGTGTTCCCAGGACACAGGGTTCCAGAATCAAACCTCAGTCATATTCCCAGGCCAGAGGGTTCCACAATCAAACCTCAGTCATGTTGCCAGGCCACAGGGTTCCACCATCAAACCTCAGTCATGTTGCCAGGCCACAGGGTTCCACCATCAAACCTCAGTCATGTTCCCAGGACACAGGGTTCCACCAACAAACCTCAGTCATGTTCCCAGGCCACAGGGTTCCTCCATCAAACCTCAATCATGTTCCGAGGACACAAGGTTCCAGAATCAAACCAATGTCAAGTTCCCAGGCCATGGGTTTCAAGTACCAGGCCACAGTTATGTTTCCAGGGCACAGGGTGCCACAATCAACCCTCAGTCATGTTGCCCGTCCACTGGTTTCTGCCATCAAACCTCAGTTAAGTTCCCAGGCCACAGGGTTCCAGAATCAAGCCTCAGTCATTTTGCCAGGCCAGAGTGTTCCACCATCAAACCTCAGTCATGATCCCAGTCCACATGTTTCCACAATGAAACCTCAGTCATTTTCCCAGGCCACAGGTTTCCAGAATCAAACCTCTGTCATATCCCAAGACACATGGTTCCAGAATCAAACCTAAGTCATGTTCGCAGGCCACAGGTTTCAACAATCAAACCTCAGTCATGTTCCCAGGACAGAGGTGTCCAGAATCAAACCTCAGTCATGTTCCCAGGGAACAGGCTTCCAGAAACAAACCTCAGTCATGTTCCCAGGCCACAGGGCTTCAGAATCAAACCACAGTTATGTTCCCAGGCCAGAGGGTTCCACAATCAAACCTCACTCATATTCCCAGGCCAAAGGGTTCCAGAATCCAACCGATGTCATGTTCCCTGGCCACAGTCTTCCAGAATCAAACCTCAGTCATGTTGCCAGGTCACAGGTTTCCACCATCAAACCTCAGACAAGTTTCCAGCTCACAGGGTTCCAGAGTCAAACCGTTCTCATGTTCCCAGGCCACAGGGTTCCACAATCCACCAATGTCATGTTCCCAGGCCACAGGGTTCCAAAATCAATCCTCAGCTATGTTCCAGGCTACAGGGTTCCAGAATAAAACCTCAGTCAGGTTCCCAGTCCACAGGGTTCCAGAACCAAGGCTCAGTTAGGTTCCCAGGGCACAGTATTCCACAATCTAAACAGATGTCATGTTCCCAGGTCACAGGTTTCCAGAATCACACCTCAGTCATGTTCCCAGGCCACAGGGATCCAGAATCAAACCTCATTCATGTTGCCAGGCCATAGGGAACAACCATCAAACCTCAGTCATATTCCCAGGCCACAAGTTTCCAGAATCAAACCGATTTCATGTTCCCAGGTAACAGGGTACCAGAATCCAAACCGATGTCATATTCCCAGGCCACAGGAAGCCACAATCTAACATCAGTCATGTTCCCAGGCCAATGCTTTCCAGAATCAAATCTCAGTCATATTCCCAGGCCACATGGTTCCAGAATCAAACCTCAGTCGTGTTCCCAGGACACAGGGTTCCAGAATCAAACCTCAGTCATGTTCCCTGGACACAGGTTTCAAAAATAAAATCCCAGTCATGTTTCCAGGCCACAGGATTCCACAATTAAACCTCAGGCATATTCCCAGGCCAGAGGGTTCCACAATCAAACCTCAGTCATGTTGCCAGGCCACAGGGTTCCACCATCAAACCTCAGTCATGTTGCCAGGCCACAGGGTTCCACCATCAAACCTCAGTCATGTTCCCAGGCCACAGGGTTCCTCCATCAAACCTCAATCATGTTCCCAGGACACAGGGTTCCAGAATCAAACCAATGTCAAGTTCCCAGGCCATGGGTTTCCAGTACCAGGCCACAGTCATGTTTCCAGGGCAGAGGTTGCCACAATCAACCCTCAGTCATGTTGCCGGTCCACAGGTTTCTGCCATCAAACCTCAGTCAATTTCCCAGGCCACAGGGTTCCAGAATCAAGCCTCAGTCATTTTGCCAGGCCAGAGTGTTCCACCATCAAACCTCAGTCATGATCCCAGGACACATGTCTCCACAATGAAACCTCAGTCATTTTCCCAGGCCACAGGTTTCCAGAATCAAACCTCAGTCATATTCCCAGTACACATGTTTCCAGAATCAAACCTCAGTCACGTTCCCAGGGAACAGGCTTACAGAAACAAACCTCAGTCATGTTCCCAGGCTACAGGGCTTCAGAATGAAACCACAGTCATGCTCCCAGGCCAGAGGGTTCCACAATCAAACCTCAGCCATGTTCCCAGGCCACAGGGTTCCAGAATCCAACCGATGTCATGTTCCCAGGCCACAGGGTTCCAGAAGCAAACCTCATTCTTGTTCCCTGGACACAGGTTTCCAGAATCAACCCGATATCATGTTCCCTGGCCACAGTCTTCCAGAATCAAACCTCAGTCATGTTGCCAGGCCACAGGTTTCCATCATGAAACCTCAGAAATGTTCCCAGGCCACAGGGTTCCAGAGTCAAACCGTTCTCATGTTTCCAGGCCACAGGATTCCACAATTAAACCTCAGGCATATTCCCAGGCCAGAGGGTTCCACAATCAAACCTCAGTCATGTTGCCAGGCCACAGGGTTCCACCATCAAACCTCAGTCATGTTGCCAGGCCACAGGGTTCCACCATCAAACCTCAGTCATGTTCCCAGGCCACAGGGTTCCTCCATCAAACCTCAATCATGTTCCCAGGACACAGGGTTCCAGAATCAAACCAATGTCAAGTTCCCAGGCCATGGGTTTCCAGTACCAGGCCACAGTCATGTTTCCAGGGCAGAGGTTGCCACAATCAACCCTCAGTCATGTTGCCGGTCCACAGGTTTCTGCCATCAAACCTCAGTCAATTTCCCAGGCCACAGGGTTCCAGAATCAAGCCTCAGTCATTTTGCCAGGCCAGAGTGTTCCACCATCAAACCTCAGTCATGATCCCAGGACACATGTCTCCACAATGAAACCTCAGTCATATTCCCAGTACACATGTTTCCAGAATCAAACCTCAGTCACGTTCCCAAGGAAGAGGCTTACAGAAACAAACCTCAGTCATGTTCCCAGGCTACAGGGCTTCAGAATGAAACCACAGTCATGCTCCCAGGCCAGAGGGTTCCACAATCAAACCTCAGCCATGTTCCCAGGCCACAGGGTTCCAGAATCCAACCGATGTCATGTTCCCAGGCCACAGGGTTCCAGAAGCAAACCTCATTCTTGTTCCCTGGACATAGGTTTCCAGAATCAACCCGATATCATGTTCCCTGGCCACAGTCTTCCAGAATCAAACCTCAGTCATGTTGCCAGGCCACAGGTTTCCATCATGAAACCTCAGAAATGTTCCCAGGCCACAGGGTTCCAGAGTCAAACCGTTCTCATGTTCCCAGGCCACAGGGTTCCAGAATCCACCGATGTCATGTTCCCAGGCCACAGGGTTCCAGAATCAATCCTCAGTTATGTTCCCAGGCTACAGGGTGCCAAAATAAAACCTCAGTCATGTTCCCAGTCCACAGGGTTCCAGAACCAAGGCTCAGTCAGGTTCCCAGGGCACAGTACTCCACAATCTAAACAGATGTCATGTTCCCAGGCCACAGGATTCCAGAATCACGCCTCAGTCATATTCCCAGGCCACAGGGATCCAGAATCAAACCTCATTCATGTTGCCAGGCCATAGGGTACCACCATCAAACCTCAGTCATATTCCCAGGCCACAAGTTTCCAAAATCAAACCGATTTCATGTTCCCAGGCAACAGGGTACCAGAATCCACACCGATGTCATATTCCCAGGCCACAGGATGCCACAATCTAACATCAGTCATGTTCCCAGGCCAATGCTTTCCACAATCAAACCTCAGTCATATTCCCAGGCCACATGGTTCCAGAATCAAACCTCGGTCGTGTTCCCAGGACACAGGGTTCCAGAATCAAACCTCAGTCATATTCCCAGGCCAGAGGGTTCCACAATCAAACCTCAGTCATGTTGCCAGGCCACAGGGTTCCACCATCAAACCTCAGTCATGTTGCCAGGCCACAGGGTTCCACCATCAAACCTCAGTCATGTTCCCAGGACACAGGGTTCCACCAACAAACCTCAGTCATGTTCCCAGGCCACAGGGTTCCTCCATCAAACCTCAATCATGTTCCGAGGACACAAGGTTCCAGAATCAAACCAATGTCAAGTTCCCAGGCCATGGGTTTCAAGTACCAGGCCACAGTTATGTTTCCAGGGCACAGGGTGCCACAATCAACCCTCAGTCATGTTGCCCGTCCACTGGTTTCTGCCATCAAACCTCAGTTAAGTTCCCAGGCCACAGGGTTCCAGAATCAAGCCTCAGTCATTTTGCCAGGCCAGAGTGTTCCACCATCAAACCTCAGTCATGATCCCAGTCCACATGTTTCCACAATGAAACCTCAGTCATTTTCCCAGGCCACAGGTTTCCAGAATCAAACCTCTGTCATATCCCAAGACACATGGTTCCAGAATCAAACCTAAGTCATGTTCGCAGGCCACAGGTTTCAACAATCAAACCTCAGTCATGTTCCCAGTACAGAGGTGTCCAGAATCAAACCTCAGTCATGTTCCCAGGGAACAGGCTTCCAGAAACAAACCTCAGTCATGTTCCCAGGCCACAGGGCTTCAGAATCAAACCACAGTTATGTTCCCAGGCCAGAGGGTTCCACAATCAAACCTCAGTCATGTTGCCAGGCCACAGGGTTCCACCATCAAACCTCAGTCATGTTGCCAGGCCACAGGGTTCCACCATCAAACCTCAGTCATGTTCCCAGGCCACAGGGTTCCTCCATCAAACCTCAATCATGTTCCCAGGCCACAGGGTTCCAGAGTCAAACCGTTCTCATGTTCCCAGGCCACAGGGTTCCAGAATCCACCGATGTCATGTTCCCAGGCCACAGGGTTCCAGAATCAATCCTCAGTTATGTTCCCAGGCTACAGGGTTCCAGAATAAAACCTCAGTCATGTTCCCAGTCCACAGGGTTCCAGAACCAAGGCTCAGTCAGGTTCCCAGGGCACAGTACTCCACAATCTAAACAGATGTCATGTTCCCAGGCCACAGGATTCCAGAATCACGCCTCAGTCATATTCCCAGGCCACAGGGATCCAGAATCAAACCTCATTCATGTTGCCAGGCCATAGGGTACCACCATCAAACCTCAGTCATATTCCCAGGCCACAAGTTTCCAAAATCAAACCGATTTCATGTTCCCAGGCAACAGGGTACCAGAATCCACACCGATGTCATATTCCCAGGCCACAGGATGCCACAATCTAACATCAGTCATGTTCCCAGGCCAATGCTTTCCACAATCAAACCTCAGTCATATTCCCAGGCCACATGGTTCCAGAATCAAACCTCGGTCGTGTTCCCAGGACACAGGGTTCCAGAATCAAACCTCAGTCATATTCCCAGGCCAGAGGTTTCCACAATCAAAACTCAGTCATGTTCCCAGGCCACAGGGTTCCAGAATCAAGCCTCAGTCATTTTGCCAGGCCAGAGTGTTCCACCATCAAACCTCAGTCATGATCCCAGTCCACATGTTTCCACAATGAAACCTCAGTCATTTTCCCAGGCCACAGGTTTCCAGAATCAAACCTCTGTCATATCCCAAGACACATGGTTCCAGAGTCAAACCTAAGTCATGTTCGCAGGCCACAGGTTTCAACAATCAAACCTCAGTCATGTTCCCAGGACAGAGGTGTCCAGAATCAAACCTCAGTCATGTTCCCAGGGAACAGGCTTCCAGAAACAAACCTCAGTCATGTTCCCAGGCCACAGGGCTTCAGAATCAAACCACAGTTATGTTCCCAGGCCAGAGGGTTCCACAATCAAACCTCACTCATATTCCCAGGCCAAAGGGTTCCAGAATCCAACCGATGTCATGTTCCCTGGCCACAGTCTTCCAGAATCAAACCTCAGTCATGTTGCCAGGTCACAGGTTTCCACCATCAAACCTCAGACAAGTTTCCAGCTCACAGGGTTCCAGAGTCAAACCGTTCTCATGTTCCCAGGCCACAGGGTTCCACAATCCACCAATGTCATGTTCCCAGGCCACAGGGTTCCAAAATCAATCCTCAGCTATGTTCCAGGCTACAGGGTTCCAGAATAAAACCTCAGTCAGGTTCCCAGTCCACAGGGTTCCAGAACCAAGGCTCAGTTAGGTTCCCAGGGCACAGTATTCCACAATCTAAACAGATGTCATGTTCCCAGGTCACAGGTTTCCAGAATCACACCTCAGTCATGTTCCCAGGCCACAGGGATCCAGAATCAAACCTCATTCATGTTGCCAGGCCATAGGGAACAACCATCAAACCTCAGTCATATTCCCAGGCCACAAGTTTCCAGAATCAAACCGATTTCATGTTCCCAGGTAACAGGGT